>NW_021319682.1:13866635-13873265 GCF_001605985.2 Dendrobium catenatum | reverse complement strand
GCTCTCGGCCTCGTCGGAATCCGGCCGCCGACGGGTTGGGGAGGATGGGGTCTCGTCGAAAAAGGTCGAGAGAAGGTCCAGGAGCTCTCACACAAACTCTCAGGGGTTGAGGGGGCTTGGGCTGAGAGCAAGAGTCAAAAAGTCCTAAATTAGGCTAAAATTCTCCTATTTAAACCTCTTAGCCCTATTATTGACGGCAAGGATTTAATCAGAGGGTCATTAGGAGGAAAACCAGAATTAGGAGGCCGTGGTTTGAATTTCAAATCCATTAGGAATCAATTAGGGCATTAAATGGGCTTTTAATTCCATTCAAATAGGTGTTTAAGACCTATTTAAGACTCGGTTTGATCAAGTCAACACTTGACCTGGTCAAATTAGTCAAGTAAGTCGATGGGTACAAGGTATCAAGCCATGGAGCCATGAAATGGATTTAGAATTAATTTTAGGCTTAAAGGATCCCATTTGGTCAATTCTGGTTGACCTGGTCAACCGGGTTGACCCAGGGTCCAAGCTCGGGCTCGATAGACTCGACTCGGCCCACTGAACCCAGTGGGGAGGGCCATAGGGTCTGGCTTGGTCAATTTGACCAAGTCAACTCTTTAGGCCCGGGTCTGGTCAAAATCGAGGTCAACAGTCCTGCTCTAGTTACTTTTATAGGAAGATCTTTATAATGTATTACATTTATTGATGATCATATTAAAAAATTATGGGTGTACTTATTAAAACACAAGTTAGGTTTGTTTGATGTTTTCAAGAAGTGGAAGGCCATGGTTGAGCTTGAGATAGGTATGAAGCTTGAGTGTCTTAAATTAGATAATAGTGGTGAGTATCATGATAAGAAGTTAAAGGCATATTGTGCTTTGAATGGGATCAAGCATGTAAACTTACTGTTTCCAAGAACACCATAATAGAATGGTGTCGTAGAGTGCATTAATAAAACTATCACTGAGCGTGCTAGGAGCATGAGATTACATGCTAATCTACTTAAGCTATTTTGGGCAGAGGCAGTGAATATTTTAGTTTATCTGATCAATCATGGTCCTTTAGTTCCTTTGAATGAGGGGTTATCTGAGGAAGATAGAAGTAAAAAGGAGGTTAGTATATCCAACCTCAAAGTTTTTTGCTGTTCACCCTATGTTCATATTAATGCAGGATCTAGGAGTAAGCTTGATCCTAAATATATCAAGTGTATATTCATTGGATATGGCTTAAATGAAATTAACTATAAATTCTAAAATTATTAGAATTAGAAGTTCATTAGGAGCAGAGATGTTAAATTCAATGAAAGTGAAATGTGTAAGGATAGAAATAAGACTCCTAAATATTCTTCCAAGTATGTTTTAGATAAAGGATGATGATGATCAACAAGACTAAGTTGATAAACCACAGAGAGTGTCTCAAGCTCCTGCTATTAAAATAAGGAGATCTACCAGAATCTCAAGACTAGTATAAAGTTATTATCCTTTATTGTACTATATATATTTGACAAATAGTGGTGAACCAGAGTACTATGATGAATTTATTTACATGATTTAAAGAAGTGAGGATAATGAGATGCATTCACTTGAATTGAATCAGACTTGGGAGTTGATAGAGCTACAAAATGGTAAGAGAGCACTGCAAAATAAGTGGGTTTATAGGTTGAAAGAAGAGCCTGATGGTAGCATGCTCTATAAGGATAGGATTGTAGTTAAAGGTTTTTAGTTGAAGGAGTGAGTGAACTTCATTGAAATTTTCTTTCTAGTGATGAAGATGACTACAATTAGAGTTATATTGAGCATGGTAGTAGTGGAGGATTTACGTCTATAAAAGATGGATTTGAAGAAAGCATTTTTTCATGGTGACCTTGATGAAGAGTTGTATATAATCCAACCTCAAGGATATGTGATCACATGTAATGAAGATCTAGTGTGTTGTCTTAGGATGAGCTTATATAGGTTAAAGCAAGAACCAAGATAGTGGTACAGGAGATTCGACAGGTTTATATAATGGGTACACAAAGTGCTAGGCATACCACTATTATTTTTTCAAATATTTTAAGAATTATTATATTATTTTGCTTTTGTATGTGGATGACATGCTTATTATAGCTTTAGATATGGAGAAAATAAGATGCCTAAAGGAGTAGTTATCAAAAGAGTCTAAAATGAAAGATCTAGATCCAATAAAGAAAATTATTGGTATGAGAATTAACAGAGATAAAAGTGCATATATATTGAAGTTATCTTAGGTCAAGTATGTTGAAAGTTGCTTCAATGATTTGACATGAGTAAGACAAAGCCAATTTATACTCTCTTGGATAGTCACTTTCATGTACCTAAGAAATAATCTCCTAAATTTGAATTAGAGGAAGAACAAATGAAAAATACTCTATATACTTCAGCAGTTGGATGTTTGATGTATGTTATGATCTACTAAAGATCTAATATAGTATATGCAATTGGAGTAGTCAACAGATTAATGAGTAACCTAGGAAAACTTCATTAGGAGGGAATTAAGTAGATTTCTAGGTACTTGAGAGGATCAATTGTTAAAGCTATTTGCATTGGTGTAGCGGGGATTGATTTACAAGGGTATGTAGTGTTATTACTCAAAATTTTTAAAACTGTGTTATTTTTTCTAAAATAATCAAGAATTTATTCATGAGCCATTATAAGCCCAAATCATAAACAGACTTCTGTGCAACATCTCTATTATTATGTTTTAGTTTTTCTAATTTTTTCATAATTTTTTGGAACTGATAAAATTCCTTAAGAAATATGCACCTATCGATACAAGTGAGGGTTATTAGATCACCAAGTGTCAATTTTACAATATAATTTTACTATAATTTTTTAAATAAATTAACTATTTTTGGGTTTTTTTTTTTTGAAATCCCTAAAAGAATTTTCTATGAATTTTATACTAAAAATTTATTAGATTATTATTATTATTATATTATCACTTTATAAAAAATATAAAATATCTAAAAGCACTTAAATCTAATCCTCCCTTACATTTAAGCAATTTATTTATCGGACAATTTTTTTTTTATTTAGAGACAAGAGAGGAGAGAGAAGAAAAAACCTTGGGATTTGCATCCATAGAGCGATTTTTATCTATCGGCCTAGTTGGTAAATTTGCTCGTCTTAAGGTAGGTTACGTTTTGCCTATTTTGGATTTTTATAATTTTATATTTTAGTATTTTTTGGATCAAATTTATTTTTTTGTTACCAAAAAATGAGGATAACTTTATTTTGGTAAATCCTTCAACGCATAACTTTGTATATGTTATAGAGATTATGAATATTTTGTTATATTCTAGAATTATTTTGTTGGGTGATTTTAAAAAAGCTATAATTTTTGCCTACTCAAATTTTTTTTACTTCTAAATATAGTGATTCAATTCAATTAAAGCTTCATAATAATGTTTTACATAATATATTGTAATTTAATTATATTTAGAAATTGCTAATTTTTATTCAGAAGTATGTTTATTGTCTATGATTACGTAATTTTGGAAATTGAGTCTAATTATGCTTTAATTAATGAAATACATTAAAAAAAATGTTATGAAGTATTGTGATGTTATGTTGGCATCACTGAGCGGCCGAGGTGAGATTCTATTATGGTGACGTCAGTGGGCAAGCAATGTGGGATTTTGTTAAGTCGATGTTAGCGGGTGGCCAAGGTGGGATTCTTTTATGCTGATGCCAGTGGGAGATCGAGGTGGAATTATTTTATGGTGGTGGGATTCTGATACCAAAGTGTTGTTATACCAGCATTTGTGGGTGGTCGAGGTGGGATCTGTCATGCCAGCATCGATGGATAGCTGAGGTGGGATTATATTATGCCGGTGCTCGTATATAACCGAGGTGGGATTATTTTAATATGGTGGGATTATGTTAGTAAGGTATTGTTTTGTTCAAGCCAATGGGCTATTGAGGTGGGATTATGTTACAAAGTGTTTGCTTACAATTTAGTTCATTTTAGAATTTATTTAATTATATTTAATTTTAGTATATGATTTTACACATTATTCTCAATTCATTTGATTTTAGTTATTGATTTCTATTTTTGATTAGGATTGCGTACTGAGTTGTGTTAACTCATCCATGCTTTTTCTTTTGTTTTCAAGCCCGGAGAAATGTAAGGTGCGAGCTAAGTAGTTTGGATAGCATGCTCCGATCTGTGTTGTAGGTATGTTTTAATTTTTATAGGCTTGCATTTTATTTTGTTGTGCTCTTTATTTCCAAGCGTTGTTGTAGATAGGTTTCAGATTATATATATATTGGGTGATATATAAATAATTATGTTGAGATTCACTAGTATTCCACTTTATATTGTAATTCAATAGTTGCTCTGTGTTATGTATAAATTGAAAATCTTATTTTTGTACTTTTTCAGCTAGATCTTGGGGTCACTTTTGCCTCAATCTGACACGATATAACCTATGTAATTTTGGGTCATATCAGGTCAGGTTGTGACAAGATTTTTGGTATTAGTGCAAGGTTGGAGAAGTAAATTGTAACATAGCTATAAGATATAATTTTGGGAAGGGTGAGATATTTTTGGGTAGTTTTTGGTGCCCATTTTATTTATGTTTCATATGCATGTGTTGTATTTAGATGTGTATTTTGAGATGGATGATTAACCTCAACTAGATCTAGATATGGAATGGTCAAGAGTTCTAGTCAGGCAACTTAGGTTCAGGGTATAGCTCTTGTGATCAATTTTGAGGTGATTTCTTAGTTTGCAGGTATAGTAGCATTGTTGGTTAATAAAGCTCACACACGAGGTTATTGGTACTTGATCTGATGACATGGAAATATATTTATAGAATTTCATGAGATTAGAGCCTCCTAGAATTGCAAGTGTTATTGAGCATAGAGCAGCTAAGGATTGGCTTATGAGGATAAAGAAGACTTAGGATGGAATGCATTATCATTCTAAGAAGAGAGTTGTATTAGCCGCATATTTATTTGATGGCGAGGAAGAGAGCTAGTGGTTGGGCTAATAGAGAGAGGAGTTTCAGGTTCATGAGTTTGTTAAGACATTCTTGACATGGTTTGTACCTCTGTATGCTAAGAAACAATTTTAAGCTCTTTTTTAAAGTTGATTTAGAGAAGCATGTCAGTGATGCAGTATGAGGAAGAGTTTACTACTCTCTCTCTCTCTCTCTCCAGGAATGCTCCATAGTTAGTTAACACTTCTAAGGAGAAATGTTAATGATTTATAAAGGCTCTCTGAGATGCTTTGAAACATCCACTGTTGGCACAAGATATCATAGACTTTGCTCATTTGGTCGAGAGGGCCAAGAGGATAGAGGCTCATCTAGTAGAAGTGAAGCAATAATGGATTAGAAGCAAAAAGATATTTAGCGGTATGATAGCTAGCAGTAGACATTTCGAGAAGAAGAGCAGGTTTGAACCTTTTGAGTTTAAAAGGACGGGACAACTAGTAGTAAATTCTTCTAGATCAAATAGAGGTAGTGTTGTTAGTTCTAGGGGTTCAATGGGTGATGCCCCATTATGTCAGTGTTGTGGTATAAGGCATAGTGGTCAATGTTACAGAGCATCAGTCAAGTGTTTTCACTGTGGTCAGTTTGGACATAAGATTGTTGAGTGTCCATAAGGTGATTTTGATAGACTTTCTGATTTCAGATGTTCTGCACAGCTAACCGTGGGTAGGCTGAGGGTAGTACCACCTCGACCATATTTTGAGGCTTTTAGAAGCCAGGATGTTGGTTGAGTATCATGAGGTCATCCTTCTGGAGGTTCACGAGGTAGTTTTGTTGCTTTGACCCCAAACCATCCACAAGTTTATAGTCAAATGCCATAAGAGGCCAATGAGTCCCCAGATGTTGTGACAAGTATGGCTTATATTTTTGCTTCTCCTTGCCATATTTTATTTGATTTTGGTGCTAGCCATTTTTTTTATGTATGAGTAGTATTTTGATTCTCTCAAAATTTCTTTCATATTATTACCTATTTCCTTATATATGGTTTTACTTATGGGAGATGTAATGGTAGGTAGTAAGGTTTATTTTTGTGATTTGGAGTTTTTTTATAGAGTTTGGATATCTAGTTTGATTTTTGCTATATATTTTTGTATTTGATGTCATTTTGGGTTTGGACGGAAGAGTCGATATGGGGCTCAAATTGATTACTTAAAGAAAAAGTGACTTTATATCAGAATGATGTGAGCTTTATATTTCAGGGAATCATAGGTGTTATTAGGAAATAGTGGTGGAAGGATTTTATGACTACCCAAACTCTTAAGTATCAAGGCATTATCTATTTTAGCCTAATGGCCTTATAGTTTTATCCTATTAGTGTAACTTCCTAAGTGGTCACTCATCCTAATATTTCTCCAACATGAACAAACTTAATAAAACCTCTGATTCCCGGTCTTTTACGGGCGAACGCCGGCGGTTCAACCCGTCGGTACAACCGACAATATAAATCGCCGGCGAACCGCCGGTGACCGTCGGTAACCGCCGGTAATAAACCGGCGGTTTAATGCCTTTACCAGCGGCTGATTATTGGCCGTTCGGTATCGTAGTTTCTGGCGGCCAAACCGCCGGTTAGCCGCCGGAAACCTATAGCACATGCAAAAAAAAATGACAGCAGCCCCTCTATTTGAGGGAGG
>NW_021319682.1:13798598-13866535 GCF_001605985.2 Dendrobium catenatum | reverse complement strand
GAATGCAGAGGGTAGCACGACTATCGTTAAGACCTAAATAGATGTCGTAGGCCTCCTAGCTCGACTCGAAACGGGTCGATGGGAATGGGCAGATTGGATGGCATGCATATCGCTAAATCTTTGGAGGATAACGATGCTGTGCAGACACCACGATGGGTAGTAAATATATTACGACCTAGTCCGAGGTTTCCCCCCATCCGATGAAAAGATGAGTGGTGGTTTAGTAGATTAGTGGTCAGATTTCCACGGGCACAGTGGTTATTACTAGGGAACCCCCGCGAGCGGTGCTCCTTCGGAGGCCCACAAGGACACCATACATTAGTATGTAATAACTCTAACTTCTTTGACTTGACCTTTGAACTAGTATCTAAAAAACTCACCCTATGTTGCTTGCCTTATAAACAATCTTCACAAAAATCTAAATCTATAGATTTTAAACCATGAAGCTTTCCTCTAGTAAGAAGTGAATTCATACCTTTGTTACTCATATGACCAAGCCTTCGATCCAAAGTCCTCCATAAATATCTAAGAAGTGAATTCATTCCTTCATTACTCATATGACCAAGCCTTCGATCCAAAGTCCTCCATAAATATCTAAATCTATTAATCTAATAGAATATGCTCTTCTATTGATAACATATAGGGTTCCTTCAATACTACCATGAGCTATAATCATAGCCCCTCTTGTCACCTTCCACGTATCTCCTATAAATGATGTTATATGGCCTAAGTTTGCGTGCTGACTCATAAAAACTAAACTCCTCATCATATAAGGAATGTGACTAGCATTCTTGAGTCTCCAAATTGACATATCCAACATTCTGATATCAATAACACTGTGAAAAAAAGTTGTAAGGCTTATTATCCCCGAGATACACTTTATTGAAATCACCTTGAGTATAGTTCTTGAATGCCTCCTTGTTAGGACTTACATGATAAGAAGCTCTTGAATCTATCACCCAAGATTTAGAATAACTGAGATATAAGAGAATATGACTGACATTCTTCTAAAGATATATTTATAGAATGATTTTTATCTTGACCTCCACCATTGCCCTTCCTTGGTACTATATAATCCTTCTTCAAGTGACCTTTCTTCCCACAACTCTAACACACAACTTTCTTTCTTCCAAAAGTAGACTCTCCTTTCTTGGATTTTGATTTCCCTTTGCGAGGATTTCTCTCTAAAATGCTTTCTACTGCTTCAACATTTAGAGCATAATTTGAAGATTCACCATTCGCCCTTCCGTGAATCTCTTCATTAAGTACTAACCCTATAATGTCCTCAAAGTTTATATTTGAACTTTCCAAAGAGTTACTCACAACAGCAACAAGCTCATCCCAGCTTTCTTGAAATGAAGACAACAACAATAATGCCCTCACCTCACCATTAAAATTGATGCCAACTAAACACAATTAACTCATCATAGTGTTAATTAGGTGCTCTGTCATTGGAGTGTTGTCTAACATCTTCATATTGAATAACTTCTTCATCATGAACTTTGATTAAGGTCAATGGCTTCTCATACATTTTATTTAGTGCTGCCATGAGATAGATTGTAGTCTTTGCATTTACAATATTGAATGTTATATATGCAGAAAGTGAAAGTCATATCAAACCTAGTGCAGTCCGGTCAAGAACCTCCAATTCCTCTATAGTCATAGAATCTATCTTCTTGGTGGTTCCTTCCAACAATAAATACAACTTCTTCTTATAATTTTTTTTTCAATTTGCATCCACTAGAATGCAAATTTTGAATAATCAAACTTTTCAAACTTGTACCTTGCTTTGTCTGCCATTACTACCACTCGATCTGAAGAACCTCGCTCTAATACCAGTTATTTAGGATGAGGAGTAAACGCTATAATGATGAAATAGGCAAGAAATTAAAAGTAGTGGAAAGTAAAGGACACCGACATTTAACATGGAAAAATTCAAATAAGGGAAAAAACCATGGAGCCACATCACACCAAGAAATCCACTATAAAAATTAGGATAAATAAGTATATATATGTATTTTTTCACTCTCACTCTCTCCTTGCTTCTCTTCTCACATGCACCATTCTCCAATGTCCAACACTTAAAATATAAGAGAAAACCAAGTAAATAACCCAAAGGGAGGTAACCCTTAAAAAAAACCATCTCACAACACTCCGGTGCCAGTTTGAAGCACTATGGTGCTTGAATATCTATCTTGATCCATTGTAGCACCATATATATGTCATCGTGGCACTCTACTCTCTATTATTCAGCACTAATGCACTTAGAGATTAGGCTGCTCGGGTACGAACGCTGGGGAGCTTGGGCGCACAATACTAGGGAGTTATATAAAATTTTTCTTTTGAGTATAAAGTATCTGAACCCTTGCAGGGTGTAAACCCCCTGCACCCCGCCACCCATGGAGTGCACCTATTTTGTTTGTGTAGAGAAAAGGATGGTATAATGCATATGTATATTGATTAGTAGGAATTAAACTAAAATATTATAAAAATAAGTATCATGTTCCTATGATTGATGACTTATTAGCCTAATACAATTTTTTGAGGTTCATAATTTTTTAGGCTTAGTTGGTTATTATATGAAATTTCTTTAAAGATTTTCTTAGATTTCTCTATCATTGATGAGACCAACTCATAATTTATTAGCTTTTATATTGACTTTGGAGTCTAAGAAGAGTTTCAGATATTAAAGGATTATTTGACTTCTGCTTTGTTTTTGACTATTCCTCTAAGTATAGATGGATTTTAGGTTTTTAGTGATACTTCATTGAAAGAATTAAGATGTGTTCTAATGTTCCATGATAAAGTCATTGCTTATACATCTTGACAGTTGAAACTACATAAGAAGAACTATCTAACACATATTCTGGAGTTAGTAGTTATTTTATTTATACAAAAAATATAGAGTCAAGACTTATATAGAGTCAGATGTTATATCTTTATTGATTATCAGAGTTTGAAGTACATCTTCAATAAGAATGATCAAAATTTGAGACAGAGGAGATGACTTGAGTTGATCGAGGATTATGATCTATCTATTCAATATCAGCTTGGTAAGGTAAATATTATGACAGATGCATCGAGTAGGAAGTCCTCAAGTACTTCTCTTTTGTTGCTTACTTTTAGACCTTCTTATTTAAGATTTGGAGAAGCTGGAGATAAAGGCAGTATCAATTAATGCAGATCCATCTTTGTTATCTTAGATGATTATTCAACCTACTTTATGGGAAAAGATTAAAGAAACTCAAAAGTCATAGAGTATCTAAAATTGATTGATTTGATCAAAGCTTGTAAGAAGATTAAACTGCGAGTATCTAATTTTATCATTTTCTACAAGAAAAGATTATGGGTTCCTTCTATTGGTGGGTTAAGAGCTAAGATTTTACATGAGGCATACTATTTATCCAAGAGAAAACAAGATATATAAATATTTAAATGTATATTCTAGTGGCTAGGATTAAAGAATAATATAATAGAGTTTATGTCAAAGTATGAGGCATGTTAGTTAATAAAGGAAAAGCATCAGTGACTAGGTGGTCTTATACAATCCTTGTCTATTCCAAAGTGGAAATGGGAAGAGATGATGATGGATTTTTCTATGCATTTTCCCAGATTGAGTCAGGGACATGATGTTATTTATTTTATTATTGATCAACTGACAAAATTTGTGCATTTCATTCCAATTAGACAAATAAATATGGTATACAAGTTAGCATATATATATATATATATATATATCAGAGATATTATTAGATTATATGGTGTTCCCAATGTCTTGTATTCTACCAGGATGGTCGAAAAAAATCTAGGTTGTGGAGACTTATTCAGTAGGGATTGGGTATGAAATTACACTTCAGTATGACTTTTCATCTACAGATAGATGGATAATTTGAAATGACTATTCAGGTACTGGAGGATCTTTTGATACTTTGTATTCTAGACTTTGGGGATAATTGAGAGGATCATATTCCAACTAATAGTGTTTACTTATGATAATATTTATCAGTCCAATATAGGTATTGCTTTTTATGAAGCTTTGTATAGTAGGAAGTGTAGGATCTCTTAATCTTTGAAAGAGGTGGGTGATAAATAGGAGATAGGGCTAGCTTTTATCAATGATATTATAATAAAGATCAGTCTGATCATATAAGGTTAAGATCTATACATGATAGGAAGAAAAATATAATGATCAAAAGAGCAGGCTGGTTGAATTTCAAGTTGGTAATTTTATTTATGTCAAATCAGCCTTATGAAACGTGTCAACAAATTTGTAAGAATTAGTAAGCTGATTCCAAGGTACATTGGACCTTTTGAGGTTATTGAAAGATTTGGTAGTTATGCTTACATGTTATTATTATCTAATTATGTGTTAGATATACACAATATATTTCATGTATTTTCTCTGAGAAAGTGGATATCATATTATAGGAATAAATTATATGTTGATAAAGAGGAGGTTCATCCAAACATGCATTATGGGGAAGAGCTAGATAGGATTCTGGTATACAATATCAAAAATTTATGGAGTAAACATATTCTGATAGTCAAGGTGTAGTGGAAAAATAGGACAACTAGAAAGGCTACTAGGGAGAAGGAATTTAAGATGAGGCAGCTATATCCAAGTTTAATATGTATTATTTTTATTTAGAAATATCGATGATGTCTTTTTTAAGGTGGGTGGATTGTTATAACTTTAAAATTAAAATTATATATCTACAACAGTAAAAAATATATTCAATAGTCACTATAAGTCCAAATTATAAATCGTCTTCACCATAATATAGATATTATTGTTATTTACTTTTAATAATTTTTTTTTAATATTTTGGTATTGATGCAATTTCTTAAAAATTTAACATATATTAGTACAAGTAGAGGTTTTGGGACTGTTAGGAGTCTATTATGCAAACCAATTTAATTAGAATCTTTTAGACATGCTTTGCTAATTTATGAATATTTTTTTTGTAATTTTTTTATATCTAAATTTGAAGATATAAAAATAATTTTTATGATCTTTGCATTTAAATGGTTTTGACTGTCATAGAGCCCTTTTTGTTTGTTAGCCCAATTGTAAAATTTTCTTGTCTTAAGGTAGGCTATATTTTACCTATTTCAGTTTTAGATAAATTAATATTTTTGAAATTTCTTTCAATCAAATTTTTATTTCTATTATTGAAAAATGTAGATAACTTTATATTAGTAAAACTTTCACCGCGTAATTTTTATATGTTATAGAGATTGAGATTATAAACATTATGAGTATATTCTGAATTTTTTTTGTTAGCTGATTTTAAAAAAAGTAGTGATTTTTGCCAATTTATAAATTTATTTTGACATCTAAAAGTAGTGCTTTAGTTTAATTAAAGCTTCAGAATAATATTTTGCACAGTCTCCAATAATTTGATTATATTTTAAACTTTTTATTTCTTTACTCGATAGTATTTCAGTTGCTTATTATTAAAGTATTTTGGCAATTTTTGAATTGAGTGTTATTATGCTTTATTTAATAAAATGCATTAAAATATGCCTAAAATGATGAAAGAAATATGATGTAATATGAGGTGATGTGATGTTATGCTGTAGTGAGTGGGCTATCGAGGTGGAATTTTGTTAGCAAAGATATATAAAAATTTGTGCTTGAAAGTCATTTATGATAATTTTTATAAAAATTTTCTCATAATTCATTTATTTTTAGTGTTTGTTTAAATGTATTTTATTTCAAAATATGCTTCAATTTCACCTAATTTCCATATAGTACTTTAATTTATTTTTATAGTATAATATTTTCAGTTCTTTTGATTTCAATTTTAATTTCTATTTTAGGTTGTAATAATCTGCTGAGTTATGTTATCTCATTCCTACTTTTGCTTCTATTTTTAAACCAAGGGAAGGGTAAGGAACTACAAAGTAGTATGGATAATATACTTCAATCTATATTGTAGGTATGCCATTTGGTTTGATCAATTTTATTTTTACAGGCTTAACATTTAAATACCTCATATTATATGTATTTTGGATGATATATAGAAAAAAAATATTATGAGATTTTGTCTTAAGCTTTATATTGTATTAAGTAGCGGCTTTGTGCAGTATATAAATTGAGAGTTTTGTTTCAGTACTTCTCTAATTGGATCTTGCATGCAGTCTTGTCATAATCAGACATGGTATAATCTATATAATAATGGGTCATATCATGTGAGGTTGTGATAATAGTACTCTATCTTGAGACAAATAACTTTTCCAAACAAAATTGACTAGCAATTAAAATTGCTCTACAAACTCCAAAACTTCAGTTTTTTTCTCTCTCCTCTCTTTTTCCACTATTTTCTCTCTCACAGCTCTCTCGCTTGAGGAATAAAGAAAAAAGAATTAAAATGCTTTTTAATGTAAGTGATAATAGATTTTTATAATAAATGGTTACATTGGTAATTATTTATTTATTTTTTGCAAATAAATTTATGTAATCCTTTTATATTTTTAAATCTAGAGCTCCAAAAATTATAAAAATATATTCATGAAATAATGCATCATGTTTAGAAAATTTTTGTGAAATCACTTTGCAAAATGGACACCAAACTTTCCAAAAAAACCCTACTTGTACTGACGTACGTCAATTTTTTACACTACCCCAAAAATTGAGAAAAAATATTATAGCTAAAGTACAATAATATCTATATTATGGTGAAGATGGTTTATAAATTTGACTTATAATGACTCCACAAAAAAATTATTTAAGTCAGTCAAAGTACGTACTATTACACCTACTTTCCCTAATTTGGGAAATTAACAAATTATAATCAATGCTTCCATAACATAATTATTTTTGTTCGGTTAAGCATTCTGACTTATGTCATTCCCGTATTTTCTATATAAAAACTATAGTGTCTCCTATATTTTCCTATTATATATCTGTGCATGTTGGATCATCTTACAAAATTAATGTATTATATTCTACCTCTATTAACATAAATATTATAGTACATTATAATATCATTTAACAATAATATTATAGGGTAGCTATACACAAAACATATATATATATACTACTATTATAAAACTCCATTGAGTTTTTTCCTAAACAAGATCCCATCCTTCCATTTTTATTATTTAAATAGAATCTTAGCCTTTGATTAATGAATTTTAATTAAAAGTTTTAATTTAATTATTTAGATTAATAATGTGACTATTCATGTGACATTTAATTAATTAATTTGTATTAATTAAATGACTATTATGACTACTCAAATGATTATTAATGAATTTGTATTAATTATGTAATTATTCAAGCTGACTATTTAGTTAATCATTTGAACTCTTCCGCTACACAAAAAACTTATAAGTAATTATTGGTAGATTTGTTGGGGGCCTAAGGGGGCAACGCCCTTGGCAGGGTTTGACTTAGGCTATTTTTATTTACTATTTCTCTTTGTATTTTATTCATTATTTCCTAATAATAACATATATACATAATGTGTTTAATTATACTGGGCAATTGCCTAAAGATCATAGTATTTTAAAACTTTTAGGGGGGGAAATTGCATAAAAAACTCTTGTAATAAAGATTAGCAAATAGATTGAAGGGGACAAATTATCTAAGGAATCATATAATAAAACTTTTTTTTTTGGGGGTGGGGGGTAATTGCCCCCTTTAGGCTCAAAGGGGTTCCGTTCCTACTATAAAATATAATCATAATAAATAATATTAATACAAGTAAAATAAAATATTTTAAATAATGCCAAATAAATATATCTGAAATTTTTTGAACATATATCCCTAACTTCCTTTGAGATCTTCTTTCATGATAAATAAGGAGCATTATATTTGCTCCATATGATATCATGAATCTTGTGGATAGCCTGCCTTGAGGGACTCAAGCTACAAGTAAAAAATTTTTCAATAATATATAATACATCAAATTATAATAACTTTACAAAAAAAATTGAACTTATATATCTCCCTCAGGCTCTATGTATACATGCTTATCTTCTACTATTACAGGCTCCCCAGTACCAACCTCTATTTGTGTTGATAGTTCACCTATCCTCGTGCACAAGAGGTGGGTAATAATAGGGGTGGTGGCAAGGAGGGTAAGGGTATGTTGATAGAGTTGAGTGTGTCTACTTTAGAGATAAAAATTAAGGACTCATTGGCATAGGAGGAGGGAAGTACCCAAGAATGGGAGGTATTCTAACCACAGCTAGATCTATTTGTTATTGATCCTACTTAGTGGGGGATTGATGCTGACTCCCAGGTGGTGGTGATGATATCACTAGTGGAACTCTGGCCCTGACCCTATTCACTCTGTTTAGATGCACTTGGTCCAGTGCTTAACTATCTCCTACGAGCGAATTTTGAAGTAATAGATCTACGAGGAAGATCATCACCTGAAGCCATCTGTAGTAAAAGAATCAATTATTAAACATAAAGTTGTAATATATATGAAGATTTGTATAAATATAAATAAAAAAATATAGAAGGTAAACTGTTAAGTTGTAACAAACATAAAGAATTACAAAATTATAGTTACAAAATGTATATTAATTTATATACATAAGGATTTAGATAATTATAAACGGCTACATGAGCTAACTTAGTTTTCAAAAACTACACTACAATAAGTATATTGTGATAAATTTAGTCACTTAAATTATAATAACTATTTTGAATCAGAAATATTTTTATTGCTCTCCAATGTATCTTCACTTTATTTCTCATTCTTACTTGAAGAGCTTGTCAAACTATTCACATCCTCTAACTACATTTTAATATTATGTGATGTAGTTAACATCTCATTAATTTCAACAGATCTATAATCTGACATCTCATCATTTTGATGTGTAGTAGCTACGATGTATTATTGGTCAATGATTCCCATGCTTCAATTTTTATGACAGCTAGCCAATCTTACTTATCTTTATGAAAACTAAGATATTTGTTAAAATAAATTTGAACAGCTTGACTTGCTAGCATAAATGGATCAAACTTCTCATATCCTCTACTTTGTTTTACTTCTATTAAACCATATATAAGATGAACCATTGTGCCTCTATTTAATATTGGATCATACCATTAATAGTTGAATAAATATATAATATTATCATCTTCTCTTGGGTACTATAGCTCAAGAACCTCATATAGAATACTATAATAATCACACTCATTTTTTTCATGAGTGTTTCCTCTAACATAAAGAATATTAAATCTTTTACATTCATGACTTTTTCTTCAAACACTCATATTCTTGATGAGTGGTCAATATATATAGTTAATGGGTTCAGATTTCTAACCAAGTATTTTTTTCCTCTATATTTTAATGTAAAAGATTTAATATTTTTCATACAGTTTTGGCAAGCTAATTTTTCTACTATGCTCTAGTCCGATAACATACCATAAGCTAAAAAATTGTCAATGATCCAAAGCAATGCAGCTCTAAAGAGAAAATTTTATTTGGTTGAGATATCACATGTGAGGACACCTTCTTCCCATAAGAATTTGAGATCAGCAATTAATGGTTGAAAAAAAAATATCAATTTTTACTTTTGGATTATGTGGTCTAGGCATTATAAGTGTTAAGAACTTATACGGGATAATCATACACATCTCTAATAGAAGGTTGTATGGTGTTAATATAATTTGCCAACAAGAATACAATGAAGCTGCCTAACTGTATAAAGTAAAACCATCAGCACATAATTCCAATCTTATGTTAAGTGGCTCAGTAGCAAATGAAGCATGTGTTTGATCAAAATGTTTTTACGCTTCACCATATGATGGATGAGAAAGAACACCACAGCATTAATTTTTTTTGCTTATGCCATCTCATATGACTTACTAAACTCATTAAAGTATAGAGCCACAGAAGTCTTGAAATAATGGATAGAATTTATTTGTATGTCTTTGGGAGTGTTTTGATGCATGAAAATAATTATGTGTGCTCTAGAATGAGTCTCAAATATTTGTTATGAATTTTAACAAAAATATAAAAATATCAGTATTTGAGCGCCTTGGTGCTGGGTGTCCGAGCGTCTTAGCATTGCACTCAACTAAAGCACTAAATAGTAACATTATAGAGTCTATAATCTCTGATTATAGTGCTGCAGTACTAGGCCATTAAGAGCACTTTATATATTTTTTAATTCACTATTCCATTCATTTCAATCGAGCACTCGGCCAAGTAGGAGAGAGAAAGAGAGAGGATTGGAGGGGGAAACTACATTTTGAGTCGCTTTGGGTTATTTTTAGCCATTGGCCAAATTAGGAAAGTTGTCTGGATCAAGGAAGGTCATATTATACCTATCTTAACCATCGACCCAATTAACAAAGTTGTTTGGATCGAGGTAGGTCACATTATGCCTAATTAGCCATCAGTTCCATTAGGAAAGTTTTTTAGATCGAGATAGGTCACATTATGTCTGTCTTAGTTTTCAAAAAAATGAAGTTTTTCTAAATTTTTTAATTAATTTTTTATTTCTTTTAGCGAAAAATGTAAATAACTTAGCACTGAAAAAACTTTAATGTGTAACTTTTTTTTATGTTATAGAGATTAAGATTATGAACGTTTTAAATACTTTTTGAAAAAAATTTATTAGGTATTTTGGAATTTGTGTTATTTTAATTGAACATAAAATAATCTGAACACTGAAAAATACCGTAGCATAATTAAAGTCTTAAAATAATATTTTACACAATTCTTCATAAATTTGTTATGTTTTGAAAGAGTGAAATTTGGTTCAATAAGAATTTTGTTGCTTACCATTATAAAAAATATTGTACAATTCTGATACA
The DNA here is from genome assembly GCF_001605985.2 of Dendrobium catenatum. NCBI lineage: Eukaryota > Viridiplantae > Streptophyta > Magnoliopsida > Asparagales > Orchidaceae > Dendrobium > Dendrobium catenatum. The sequence continues at coordinate 13,855,749 of NW_021319682.1, read as the reverse complement.
TGTTCAATTATATATTAACTGTCATAATGCGATGAAAAATGTGCATATGTGATTAAAAAATATCTGCTAGGAGATATAAGGGGTTAGAATCCTTTGAGATTATTTCTATAATCAGAATATGTGACATGAACTACTTTATGATATGAATTGTTCTATGATATGAATTTCAATTTATTTATATGCTTAGCATTTTTTTTAAATATTTGGGCTATGCTCTTATTATCTTATATGTTTTTTATAGTCATAACAAGTTTATTTTTCAATTTTGTAGCTTCTGTTTGACAGTAATATATATATATATGTATATATATATATATATGTATATATATATATATATTCAATTCATTTATAAAAATTTATAAAACATTAAAAATACCTAGTTTAATATTCAGATAAAACAATTAAATAATATGTAATTATAAATTAATTACATATTATTAAAAATAATTCTGAAAATCATTTTTCATATTTTAAATATACAAAATAATTTTCCGTTTTATTAAATACATAAAATTCATTTCGGTATTTATTTACTTCTCTAATCAATTTTTATTCACTCTCATTCAACTAAATTAAATATTAATTAAAGTTCTTTTTCATAAATTCGTCTATTAAAAAAATTATCCAATTGAAATATAAAATCAAATTTCCCACTATTATTTCTCTTTTTTATTTCGTCTTGACCTCATTGACGGGCTGCCGCCGGGAACTTGAGATACAAAGGTGGGCGGGTGTTGGCTAGTCCAACTACTCCTCCAAACTCCGCAAGGAAAAGCCGACACCGACGAGCGATGGGGATTATTCCGACCAACCACCGCCGGCGTTGGTCGGGGCTTTTACCGCTCTTCGCCGTTGTCATAGTCGTCGGCGAGGTCGCCTTCCTCGGACACCTCGACATGGTAAAGAATGCCGCGATGGTTCAAAACTGGACCAACTCCTTCAACTTCCCTTCCTCTTCCTCTTCATCTTCCTCCTCTCGCTCGACGCGGCACGTTCTCCAGCAGGCGGAGGAAGAAGGCTGGTGCCGGGAGTGGTTAGAGAAGGAGGATAATGTTTCTTATGCTCGGAATTTCGAGAAGGATCCGGTCTTGGTGGATGGCTCGGACCAGGTAAGTGTTATCCACTTTTATCCTTGTTTGATCTCCGTTTGAACTTAATTTACTGGGAATTAGTCATGTTTGGGACCTATTTAAGATCTCCTTGGAGAGAACTAGTATTTTTGGGCCTTTTTGCAGCTGTTTATTAGGTTTCGTATTTCCCTTCGGATTTCGATTTTGTGCCATATTCGAATGTACATTGGTACTGAATAAATCTTCTGATTTGGAAGTTTGCGAGGGGGATTTTGACTCATAGCCCTCTATTTTTTGGTACAATGAGATGTACGGCTTTAAAATTCTTCAAGGAAAATGCACAACAGTTGCTTAGGAGATCTTTGAAAGCTTATTCAGTTCATTATAAAGGGATGGGCTGAGGTGAAATGGCTATTGATCATACCCTGACCAACTTGGCACCGGCTGGGAGGCGAGGGTGATGTGGAACAAAGTCAGTTGCATACATCTTGAAATTTACATATAGTTGGAGCTAATACCTCATCTATAGCTCCCATCAATCTAAGCAATACAGAATATTGTTGAAATATTTACATCTTCATCCATAAGCCAATCTTGATCATCTCAGAAACATATGGATACACAATAACGAGAACACAAATCGGACTGATCTGTAAGATTTGAAAAGTCTAACCAGCTTTACTTTCGTTAGATTTAAACATCAGCAGCATTCTTACCATAATCTTTACCCCCATAACCCCAGCACTGAAGAACGGCCTTGTTGAAAAAATGAGCAGGCATTGCAACCTAAAAGAAGGCAAATTTATTAACAGTTCCATTAAATACGTTGGGAGCATGTCTGAACAATCGAACTAAGGCTTGGCAGCCAATAAAACAAGTTTTTTTTTTTGGGGATCAGATCCACAGAATAAAGAGCATAGTATTTAGATACTCTCACGATGCAGTAGTGGCTTATCATATCAGCAATCATATCTATAATTATTATAAAAGTTGCTTTAGGATTCCATTGATAAGTCTGGTGTTTTAGGTCTACCTTGCATAATTGTAGGACTAGGGGTGAGCAAGAGGGGAATCACCTGTCCTTGGCCAACTCAATTCTCTAACAACAGAGGTGTGCGAGATTCACCACAGTTGGTAGGCTGCCAACTGCCAAGCCCAAAAGAGAGGGGAGGAGGAAAAAAGATAAGAGAGGGAAGGAGCCAGAGGGGTTACAACTCAAATCATGAGGCTCCTTTGCAGCAAGTTTTGATGTTCTGAAAATCTTTTTCATGGGCATTGAGTGTTTGATGTCTTGTTCACCATTACTTCCTTATGATCTCACTTTAATTTAAGGTTTGCATCTGTTGGTCATCAGAATTACTACTTCCTCTCTCCTCTCATTGTGTATTGTGGAGGTAAGGTTTGCATTCGACGTTATTTCTATTTAGGCTTGTCTAGTTTGGTTGCTCAATTCTATCATTTTTATTTTTACAAAAGACGCCCATTAAATTCTTTTTCTTTCAAATTAATTTTTTATAAATTCCAAAAAAAACTTTTGAATTATTAATAATGAAACCCTTGTAATTAAGCATACCTTGTCTACAAATTCTACATGGGATGCCTTGTGAAGTTATAAAATCACAGTTAGTGTTATAATCATTTTCTTATTAAATCAAAATTTAGAAAATTATGAAAAACCTGCAAACAAATTTTTATTTGCTTAGCTTTGGTAATATTGAGTTAGAAAAAACTGATTAGCAAAATTTGACCTGTTTTGACAATATGTTTCACCTGTTTTGACCCGTTCTATTAAAGGTAATTGTACATTTATTTTACTCATTAGCAAAATTTTTATTTTAAATACATCCAAATCTACTTGATTATTTTGTTTACTTGTGTTTAAGAAGTTAAGTGTTGATTATTTTTAGTATTGTATTAAAACTCAGCACTAAAAAAAAAAAAAAAAAACTCAGCACTATAACATAAGCCTTATAAAAATGAAATTTTAGTCTTGTATACGTCGGGCCTATCACAAGTTGACTTATGTCAACCATGATACAAATTTTAACCAACAAATTCTATCCCCTTACCTTCTTGAGACACAATTGTACCGATTCCTATAGTTGAAGCATCTATCTCCACCTAAAAATGTCTAACACTAGGGTTGTGCAAAGTTTGTTTTTGATGTTGCTAAAACTTTGTTGTTGTTCTTTGTTCTAGAGGGGGACTTTCTATTTTAAACTGTCGGTGAGAGGTACGATTATGATACTGAAATTGGGAATGAAGCGACGATAAAAGTTGGTGAACCATAGAAACTTGTATGCTCGTAATTGAATGGCTTCCACTTTCTGTGGATCCGCTTGGATGCTTTTAGCACTAATAACAAAATCCAAAACATGCACTATATGAGCAAAAAAGTTAAATTTGGTGAGATTGATATACAATATTTTTTTCCTTTGAATGCCAAAAGTAGTTGGGATTGGTGTAAATGTTCTATTTGTGAATAACTGAAAATGAGTACATCTTTATGATAAATATCAAAATTTACCAAGGAAATTTTTTAGTATCACATTTGTTATGCACAGAAAGGTACTTGATGCATTGGAAAGATTAAAATGAATTGCCCAACGTTCATAGAGTCCTTTGTGAGTTTTAAAAGAAGTCTTTTGATCATCTTTTCGAATCCAAAATTGATGGCATTCTCTTCAAAGCTCTAGTTTAGAAAAAAAAAGTTGCAGTCCAATCTTTCAACATAATTTCTAGCCGCGACATTGGAAACTTGTATTAAATTGTAATTTTATTGAGTGCACAATTGTCATGCACTTTCATTAGTTGCAGTCTTTTTTTTTGGAATAGTTAGTGTGTGAATGTGTGTCTGTTGAGTTTCTTTAGAAGGTCATTCATGATATATTATGGATTTGATGTTCCCGTGGCCTCATCCTATAGCGTGGTAGATTCGGTAGAGTCAATCTCAAAACTAAATCAATCTACTATTGAATTGATCTTAGGGGTGGTCATTGTTCTTGGAACTCTGGTGGGTTGACATCAGCAAATTGCTTTAGCTTCTTGACTCTTAGACTCTCACTAATAGGGAATGCGTTCTTCTGTTAGCTGTATAATGAATTTATTGGAACTATAAGAATTGCACATTCAGTGTTAGAATACTTTTAGAACACTTCTACAAGGTTGGAGTTGGTAACAATTTCATTTTCTTTCCCATCCAATATAAAATGTGGGTGTTAAGCATGACAATCGTAGCTTGCTGCTATATCAAATTGCTTAGGATGAATTAACTATTGACCTCAATATTAGTTTTGGGGTCGAGTCAATTGCGCATGATGAGTTTCAAAAGCAAAAGAGCGCCATGCCACATAAAACTCGTCCGACTTGTGTCAACCGAAAACTCAAATCACCGAAATAGCTTCCGTTTGCGAAACAAACAATACTAAGGTGTTCGAGACAACTGAAACAACTAAGATCGACACCCATATTAGCCAGAGTTGTCAATCAACAAAAAATTAAAATTTTGCGCATGCGAATCAAGATGATATTGATGTGAGTGATGGTGATTGTAATTTGACAGACGAATCGAAACATGGTTAATTAAAAAAAGATATATATCAATTTTATATTGAAATGAATTACAAATAATAATTAAAAAAGATAGAAGAAATACAAAATAAATAAAAATACCTAAATCTAAATAACCTAAGCATAAACTCCTCATTTCTCTTTGTTGACCGCTCACACCACTCAAGCACAGCACTTCCTCACGTGCCCCTCTCCCTCTCGATTTCTTCTCTCTCATGTGACCCCGCGCCCCTCTCCCTCTCGTTTAGGAGAAACGAGGGGTTTATGTTTAGGTTATTTAGATTTAGGTATTTTTATTTCTTCTCTTTTTTTAGAATTATTATTTGTAATTAATTTCAAATATAAAATTGTTATAAATTTTTTAGTTAACTATGTATCAATTTGCCTGTCAAATTGCAGTTGTTGTCGAGCATATCAATATTGTCTTGATCTGTGCACGTGAAATTTTAATTTTTTGCTTATCGATAACCCCAGCTAATATGTGTGTCGATCTTAGCTATTTCAGTTGTTTTGAACACCCTGATGCTGTTCATTTCACAAACGGAGGCCATTTCAGCACATTGGGTTTTTAGTTGACTCACGTCGTGCAGGTTTCAGGCGGCATGGCGCTCTTTTGCTTTTAAAATTCACCATGTGTTGTTGACTTTACCCCGACACTAGTATTGAGATCAACCAATGATTTGATAAGCATCACATAAAAAAATTGCCAATAGGAAATGTGATTTTACATATATTCGAGACAAGGACATTAATTCCCTTAGAAATACCATTATTTTCTTAAGGTTGCATCTTCTTTGCCATTTTCAATTGAAGATCCTTAACTACACTACTAGAGATTATATTCTATGCATCCACTATCCACCAGAAGATCGAAGAACTTATTGACTAATATTGTTGGAAAAATAACATGACATTTCGAGGCCACTGGCTATCGGGGAGCTAATATCACCTTTTCATATACTAAGAATTCTCCTTTTTCAGTTGAAACATCTTTAACTTTGGCAACACTGAGGGGCGATATAGGTTGGTTTCCATTATCTTGTTTCCCATCCATTAATTGAATTTGTTGCCGACTTGGATTTTAGTCAAATCGATGATTAGGTTGAAAACTATGGAAACACTTAGATGAACTTGCTTTTCTGTAGATATTGTCGAGATTGTATCAAACTCTTGTTTGTATTTTCAGCTTCGGGAGACTATTGACATACGTAAAGGGGGATTAATATGCGGGAACCTTGAGAACATCTTTGATATTAAAGACAGAGCATTTGCTTGTAAATAGAGGGAAGAAAATGCCACTTAATAATTGTTTCATCCTTTTGGAGCTATTTATATGGCTTCACACTTCTCGATGTCATGATTGAGTCAATTGAAGCACCATGCCCTAGCACCACCCCCTTTGAGCTTGTAAGGTCCCCCTTTGAGCTTGTAAGTTACATATTTAACCTGTCACTAGTGAGGGAGTTTCTTTTTTCAGTCAAGATAATCCTCAATGTAATTCTCATCAAAGAATGGTATATCAATTTTTACTTGAAATCTCAAAGTGATTTCTCTTGACTCTGTTGCAGTCTTGGTTTATGGTTCAACTGTAATGTTCAATATCCAAATTAGATTCAGAATAAGTAGTGTGTCAGTGGGGATAACAAACTCAGTCATAATCAAGAAACTTTATATGAGTTGGTAGATTAGGTCTTTGGGAACACTAAAGATCCCTATTTACCACTGCAACTTTTCTAGGTATCGGTATGATTGTTGGGTTTGCTAGTTTGGTGCTAGAGAGAGTGCCACATCCTTGAACACTGAAGCTCTCTTTGAATTTCAATATTAAATTGCTGGAAGTTGGTCCTGAAAACCTCTAGCCTCAGTTCGAGCATTAATTGGCCTTCACGCCGGGATGTTGCGATCATTATCGCCAATTTGGCTCTTACCGTCACCTGCATGGATGATCTTTGATACCAATATGGCATAGTAGCCTGTAAGGAGAAAAACTAACAGAACAGAGGAGGATAATCTTTTTGTTTCTAGTCCCTTTAGGAAATCAATATATCAATAATCCTCCACTATCATTCAATTGGGATACTTATATAGCCAAGTTCCACAAGCTACTAAAGAAAAAAACAACTAAACTAGGCTATATGCTAATAACAGTGGTTAATGCTAACTAATATAAGCAAAGTAGGGAAAAACTAGAAATAGAGACTTGATATAGTTTTGATGAGTTGTATCAGCAGTACTATTGTGTATAATTTTATGATAGTTATTTGAATGAATTACTGGAGTTGTATCTGCAAGAAAGCTCATGTTTTTATGCCTTCTATGTATATTTTATAGTATTAAGTGGTATGCATGTAAATCTCCCTATTTTATATTATTCTCTACAACTGTGCTGAACAAATTTGTGCATCTATCCTAGTAGTATCAATTGCAGTGATTTATTTTGTATTTTCCTCTTCCTGCACTTTCATATATATGAAAAACAAGCTTTCTGATTTCAATATTTTAAGGATGTTTATTTGTAGTAGTGAACAGGCATCTCACTTCTTTGTATCCACTATTTGAGAGAGGTGAATACCGTAATTAATCAGTCTTTGGTTTAATCATTATAATGATGTTAGACGCAAGAGGTTTGTTCAGTTTCAACGAACTAGTCTTTTAAGTTATGAGTCACTCTCTCCCAGTGATATTTTCTTATGCTAGGGATGCTGCAATACTATATATTTGGAGTATGTAATAGCTGTGATTTGGCGTATAGCTATTAATGTAAACTAATCAATCTTTGGAAGGCATTTTCCTCTTTGAATTGGAGTGAAAGCTTTCTTCCTTTATTTTTGACATACTTTCTCACTTTATCATATTGTTTTTAGGATTGGAGTTCATGCACCGTGGGGTGTAAGTTTGGATTTCTAACTAACAAAATACCTGATGCCGTATTTGGACTATCCTCAAATCCCGCAACAGCAACTCTTCACCGATCCATGGAATCTTCTCAATACTATGTGGAAAACGATATTTATCATGCACGACGGTGGGTAAGCACGATTTAATTGCTTTTCTTTTCTGTGCTCTTCTTTATAGGGGTTGGCCATGGTTTAACAAAAAATAACTCCAAAATGAAATAACTAAAGTATTGGTTCCTTTTTGATTTGTGACTTATATAGATTGATGAATTTGTTTTGATTTAGATTTAAGGTTTTAGAAAATAAAAATATTTGAATCTAACCAAACTATGCTAGCATGGTATTTTTTTATCCATATAATAAAAAAAGCAAATCATTAGTCTTAATTTATTACCTATAAAATATGTTTTTCACTTGTGATAGTTCTGAACAATAATAAGAATTATAGAAAGATAAAATTAAGAAGATGTAATATAGTAATTTATTCCTTTCACCGTTAATATTAAATAGCATAATATAAATACAGAGATGAGTAAGGGTCACTGATACAAGAAAGGTAATTTCACAATTGCGATCAAGATTAAATGAATAGTTTTTCCCATGGTTGACAAGAGCTGAAGGAGGAAGCGGCTGCTATAAATCGAATTACACAGTGACAGTGGTAATGAGTATATGAATGGCCGTCCAGATAAGGACCATTATGCTGAGTGATGGTTCTTGTTTGGTAGCTTATCATTTGATATCATCTTCCCGCAGGTTGACAATTCATTCATGAATGTTCAACTTGCTTCTTAAGGTAATGAATTGAGTTGTTGTAAGAGATTTGTTAAACACATCAACAATTTGGTCTTGAGTTGCTATATGACATCTTTTGATTTCTGGCAATTACTTATAAAGTGATAATCTATTTTGATGTGCTTGATTCTGTCGTAAAATATTGAATTGTTTCCAAGAACAAGAGAGAAGACGTTGCCGCATTAGAGTGTAGTAGGTTGATCGGTGGGGGACGGGAAAGTAGGTTGATGACATAACCATATGATATATGCGGCAGCCATAGCAAGAGCTCTTTACTTCTTTTTTTGTGGAGGACCTAGCCGCCATCATTTTTTTTACAATGTAGAAGGAGATTAGAGTGGTGCCTAGGAAGGCCCAATAGACGAATGTTGAGTTTCAGTTAGTAGGATCGCCTTTTCAATCCAAGTCAGAGTAAGCGTAAGTCTAAATTATCTCTTTAAATGGGAAGCCTGAGTTGCATTTCCCCTTTAATATATATGTAACCTTTTGAGGAGCTAAAAATGAATGTTAAGCAACTTGTGATGTATTGGTAAATGTAGTTGATTGCAATGAAGATGTTGGGTCTTGTAGTCGTCAAGTATTGTAGTACTTGGTGGGATTAGAAATGATGTTGTATGATTTTTGGTGCTGAGAGTTTTGATCGAAATATGATTACGGCATATGTGCAGTTTGACATATCAGCTCTATGTAGTATTTCACCAGCATATTTAGCTTGACTAAGATGAAATCTTGTTGATGTTTGGTGGATTTGAATGCTAAGAAAGTATAAAATGGAATCTAGATTTTTCATAATGACCATTTGGTGGAGATTGTTGATCAGTTTGTGGATGGTTGCTAGATTGCTTTCTGTAAGCAATGTATCATTTACGTAGACAAGAAAATAGGTGTAGTCATTTTTGGAGAAGTAGGGATGGGTCTGTCTTACTTGTATGAAACTTGAGTCGATGTAGGTGGGAGGGGAGAGTGGAAAATTTTTGATGTTGTAGTAGGGGTGTCAATATTTGACACGACCCGAAAACCCGACTCGAATCCGACACGAAAATTTTGGGGTCGGGTTAAAGATTTCTACCCGTTTTAAAAGGGGGTCGGGTCCGGGTTGACCCGGAAACCCGATATTGGCCCGTACTGATTCGGAAACGGAAACCAAGGTCCGAGTCAGCTCCGCGATACGAGACTCCACGTCATCTCGCATCGCGTCAGAACTGTGGATCGTCGTCTCGTCTCGTCAAGTCGCATACCGGGCGCGCCATCGCGTTTCTCCAACCAGACAACCAGGTCGAGGCGTCCGCGCGCGTCATCCCTCGGTTCCGCCATCGGCTGTCCACATAGTTTCCCTTCGGCGTTCGCTGGCTCGACGGCCCGTCGCTGGCTCGAAGTCATGTCTGCCACTGCCGATGGCCGACGGAACTCCTGATCCATCGTTGTTTAGTCCCGTTCCGACGTTCTTTCGTCCTTTCCAACGTCTGTCGAGTCCGTTTCGTCCGCAGTTGCCGTTGTTCTGTGCTGTCGCCCTCTGATTCGTCCCATCAAAAATGATTTAGCGGGTCGTGTCGAGTTGACCCGAACCCGAAGCGGGTCATTTTCGGTCAGAAAAACTGACCCGTTTGCAAAAATGGGTCGGGTTCGGGTTTACCCGAATAATGTCGGGTCAGTTCCGGGGTCGACCCGAACCCGACCCGTGACCCGAAATTGACACCCCTAGTTGTAGATGACTTTCATAAGAGGTTATTCGTGATTTGGATTTTGAGGATCTACAAATCCAGGTGGTTCGTTCATATGGATTGTTTATTGTAATTTGACATGCTAAAATGCATTAGATATTTCCAATTGCATAATTGGCGAATCATGAGTTGAGGGAATTGTAAGTAGAACATGAATAGTAGACATTTGTGCCAGACTGAAAGTTGTGTTAATATATCACATGTACTTGCTTATAGCCTTGAGAAACCTACCTGATATTTGGACATGATGGGAGATGTACATTTTCCTTGTGTTGGTTTCAACACATTTGTATCCTTTATAGTTTGTGGCGTAACAAAGAAAGACACGTTGTGGATCTTGTTATGAGTTTTTGTGGAGATTGATGTTGCAACCATGGGTAACATATACAACAAATGGCTTTAGGGTGTATATATGCAGGAGGCCTGTTGTATAGGAGTTGATATGGAAGTTTATTTATAGATAGAATGTAGCTATGAGAGTGTCAAAACAAATGGTGATTGTCAAATTAGCATCAAACATCAAAGTTCAGACAGTTTCAATTATATGTTGATGTTTGCATTCAACTATGCCATTTTGTTCAGACATGTATGAAATATTGTATTGGTTGACATTTGACAATATCTCATTGGGCTAGATGGTTTTGAATATTTTTATTGGTGTATTTGCCACCACCATCAGGATAAAGTATTTTGATGGATGTGTTGTGTTGGTTTTCAGTCATTATTCTTGAAATGTATGAATTGGTTGTTTTGGATATATATTTTATAGAATAAACCCTAAAAAATGAGAGAAATCTTCTACAAACAAACCATTGTATTGATATCCTTGATTTGTGATACTCGGGGAAGGACCTCTTACATCATTGTGATTGAATTCTAAATGAGAGCAACTAGCAGTAGTAGATATAGAAAAGGAAGTTTATGACTTTTTGCAATAGAATATGAAGAGCAGTGTGCTGATTTTAGCTAGGTAGCTTGAATTTTCAGATGAGTAGGGAGTTATTGTTGAATTGAAATTAGGTGTGACCAAGATGTTGATGCCAGATTGGGAAGTCAGGTTGAGTTGATAGAAGAGCGAGGTGGTTAGAATTGATGAGTGGAGTTGCGACAGATTAATTGGGTTAATAAAGAAGAGCCCGATTGACTGTCAAATCATTGATTTGATATCTAGAGCTATCAAAAGAGATTGCAGAAGGATTATCATTGGTCAGTTTATTTATAGATAGGAGATTGTGAGTGATGTTTGATATGTAGAATAGATTAGAGAGGTTAAGTGTACCATATGTAGGGCTGTCAACAAATGACCCGACCCGAAAACCCGACCCAAAAAATTCGGGTTCGGGTCGACCCGTTTAATAAGCAGGTCGGGTTCGGGTTTTACTTTTGGACCCGTATAACAATCGGGTTGGGTTCGGGTCAACCCGGTAACCCGATTACGACCCGACGACAACCCGCGTTAAAGTTTAAATAATGTCGAGTAGTCTAGCGGTCGAGCCATCGAGGGCCATCGAGCGGATCGGCGGATAAGTTATTAGGGATTTCTCATTTCTCAGTTAGGGTTTCGTTTCTCTATCTCCGACTCCCATCTCCGATTCTCTCGCTTCTTGCCTTCCTCCAGAAGTCCAGAGTCCAGGGCTCCAGCCTCCAGGCCGTTCGCATCTTTGGCTTGGTCTGTAAGACTGTAATCACTAGTCAGTGAACTCATTACTTTTGAATAAGTTTGGTTTCGTTTTTTTAGGAGTATTTTGGCATTTTGCTGAGTTTTGGTTTCTGATTGACTGATCTACGATTCTACAGATCTACTATTCTACGAATCTACATTATTTCTACTCTTCCTTTATTTCACAATTTATCAATCTGGAAGTTAGGGTTTGCAGTTTTTGTTGATTAGGGTTTGCAGTTTGATGTTTTTGACATTTGGTTTTGGACCTTTAAGGTCTTCTGTAACTTCTGTCTAGCACCGTTTATCATATTCTTTTGGCATCTCATATGTCGGCAATCGGCATGCCGTCTGCGACTCTGCGCCTCTGCGGGTTGGGACTCGGGACTGGGGAAATATGGTTTTCAACTTTTCATTTATATTTCCATTATTTTGCCATTATAGTGACTCTGCGCCTCTGCGGGTTGGGACTCGGGACTGGGGAAACTTCTATTTTCATTATTTTGCCATTCCAGTTAGGCTATGAGCCTTTAAGCCTATGAATCTTTGATTAATTGATTATGTTTCCCTGCTGTTTCTTGTCTTCTGAAATAGTGATTAGTGAAAACTGAATAGACTAATACTATCATAGATTCATAGTTCCGATTATGTTTCCCTGTTGTTTTCTTGTCCTCTTTAATATTTCGTAAGTAAGTGTTTTTTACTTTTTTTGGTGTTTAGATGGAGGGTTCTAATACAATTGTTGACAGTAATCCTCTCGAGCAAAATGAGGAAGAGCCTATTGATAATGACGTTGAATGTGACAGTGATGAGTATAACAATGTGGATGTGGGTGAGGACCGTGAGGTTGGTGATAATGCAATTCAAAATGAACAAATAAATAAATAAAAAGAGGAGGTTGACCTCTACTATTTGGGGACATTATGAAATGTTGCCAGTTGGTAATGATGGCAAACAACGTTGCAAATGTAAGAAATGTGGGTCAACTTACTTATCTGATAGTAAAAATGGAACAGGTAATTTGAGACGTCACATTCAGAACTGTAAGAAGCGGGACTCCCATGATATTGGTCAACTTATTCTTCAAAGTAACGCAAGCACTTCTATTTCTATGGTTGAAAATAAGTTTGATTATCATGAATTTCGTTGCTTGTTTACTGCATGCATAGTTAAGCATGACTTACCTTTTCAGTGTGTGGAATGGTCTGGTGTTAGAACATTACTTCGATACTTGCGTCCTGATTTACAAATTGTATCCAGAAATACAGCACGAAATGACTGTAAGAAATTGTTCATTAAGGAGAAAGCTCAGATACAAGCCCTTCTATGTACTTGTAAGAGTAGAGTTTCCTTAACTTCTGATTTGTGAACTTCCATTAACACTGATGGTTTTATTTGCTTAACTGCACATTTCATTGACAATAATTGGCGGTTACAGAAGAAGATTATAAGTTTTGATTATATGCCACCCCCCATGATGTTTTAGCATTATTTGAGAAACTTCAATAGCTTTTGATTGATTGGAAACTTGATAGTAAGCTTTTCAGTATTACTCTAGATAATGCTTCAGCGAATACTGTCTCAATTGATTTTCTAAGAAATCATTTGAATTTGCAAAATGCACTAATATGCAATGGTGAATTCTTCCACATGCGATGTTGCGCACATATAGTAAATCTTATTGTGCAGGAAGGTTTGAAGGATATAGATTCCTCCGTTATAAAATTTAAAAAATCTGTATGCTCAATTTGTAATCTTGGAGGGCAAATTTTTAAAATTGTTGCAGACTAGCAAATGATGCTTCAATTTTCACTAGGTTTATTCTGAGCCGAAGGCCCTAAAGTAGTAAAGCCTAAGCCGGTGAAGCGATGATTCACTGATTCCTTAACCAGTTGAGCTTGAGGCTTGACTTGACTCTTGAGCTTGTAGATTTTACTTAATTTTGTTGCAGACTTGCAGCCTTGCAGGTTCATTAATACTTCATGCCTTGATGCCTTGATGGTTCAAAGTTCAAACTTCAAAGTTCAAAGAAGCTAATTACTTGAGTTACTGAGTCTTGACTCTTGAGGCTTGAGTGCTTGACGGCTTGAGCAATGACTCCAATGAGCAACAGGCCAAGTGGCCAACAGCCATGTGCCCATGTCAGCCAACAACAACTCTGGTTGTGACTTGTGAATTGTGATTTACTATTTTTTAAATTTTTTTGTGTATTTGCAAATTGTAAATTGTAAATTTGTAATCATACTATCAATCTATTATCTATCATTGTTTATTTCAATATTTGTATTTTGTATTTGTAAATTATAAATTTAAAAATTGTAATGTATCTTGTATTATAGAAATTTAAAAATTGTAATGTATCTTGTATTATCTTGTATTCAATATTTGTATCTTGTATTATTTAAAAACTGTATTCATTTATTATTTCATTGCTTTTTTTGTTTATTAGTCATATAATTTCTGCAATTTTTCTGCTTAACATTTTTTTCCCAAAAAAATTTGGGTTGGCGGGTCGGGTCAACCCGACCCGTGATTAACCAGGGTCAGGTCCGGGTTCTGCTATTGGACCCGTATAGTTAAACGGGTCGGGTCAGCTCGGGTTCGACCCGAACCCGACCCGGTAACCCGAATTGACAGCCCTAACCATATGGCATAGGAAGAATGTCATATCCAACATGAGATATGGGAATGGTTTATCTATCCTTGAGAGCAACATTCTGATTATTTTTATATAGGCTTGCCTAGTAGAGTTTTTTTTGGATTTGATGTGAGATGCAAGGTGGTTCTCAAGTCTATGTACCAATCATAATTTGATGGGAGGAGGTGTCACATATTTTTTTCTTATTGTGTTGATGGTTAATGCTCAGGTCACATTAGCTCCCGAGAGCTGTATAATCAAATATGGCATGAAATAGTTGTGGTGGAGTTTTTGCTATCTCGATTAGGGTTGTAGGTGAGTTGCCTTGTTAAGAGAATCTAGTTGAAGCTCCCACCCCTGTTGTGTCCTCTAGTGGCATAATTGATCGCAAATTGCCTTTCATCCTTTTCCTAATGTATTAAGAAGAGCAAATAGAGGTTTGTCAATGGTTGTAGAGTGCATTTCCTTTTATGTTTTATTGGCAATAGTTGTCTCCTTACTATAAAGTATTAAGAGTAGGTCACCAATCTAATTTGCTAAAGTTTTGTCCAATGGCGATTTTAAATGTCTGATAGGAGGAGAGAAGGCTGTATGGGGGTAGGGGTGTCAAAACTTGACCCACCCGAAACTCGACCTGGACCCGACTTGAAAAATTCTGGGTTTGGGTCACCCGTTTGTCATACGAGTCGGGTTCGGGTTCAAAATTCCGACCCATTTTTAAAATTGGGTTGGGTTCGGGTTGACCCGACAACTCGAAATCAACTCGGGTTTTACCCGCGAGTTCGATTCCGGTTTGGCTTCTCTCATGTCCGCACTAGTCCTGTGTTGGCATCACTTTCGGGTCCGCGTCTGGTGTCCCTCTCGATCGCTCAGACCCGCGTCTGGACCGTTCGATGACTAGTGTCCCGCTCGGCTACTCGGGTCTACCGTCTGTGTCCGATGTCCCATGTCATTGAGTCAGTCCGAGTCTGATGTCCCGCTCGCCGCTCGAGTCTGCGTCCATATCCGACGTTGACCGCATTTGGTGATGATGAATGGGTGATCCTGTTCCTGCACTTCGCAGCATGCTAGGGCTTGATCCATTCCAGGACCATGCAGCACCGGTGAAGAGTGAGCTACCCAGCGAGTGGAAAGCCCTATGTAGATCTTGTTCCTGCACTTCGCAGCATGCTACGCGGTCTCCGCATGCAAAACCGGGTTTGTAGGTCAGGCCGGGTCAACTTAGTAACCTGCACTGGTCGGGTCTGGGTTGGACTTTCAGAGAGATATTAGGTCATGGTTTTGTTGTTTATTGTTATATGATGGAGTTCATTTTTTAATTTTGAATAATGCGGAAGTGATTGCTAGATTGCAGTCTCCTTCAATCATTGCCCAAATCTCGATGAATGAATATAGTTAGGACATGTGAAATAATTGAATAGATACTAGCAGAGTTATTTGGATCACTGAGCGTCCATATATTGAAACGAGGGTTAGGAGGGATGGTGCCATCTTTAGTGCTGAGTTGTCTGCTTGATTTTGTAGTTGAGCCATCAACATACCTATCAAAGCCATTTTGCCTTGAACAACTTTTAGACTTGAGAGTGCCATGTAGGATGGTTGTCGGCAATTAACTGTAGATTGTAGATTGATAATATTCTTGATATTTAACATCAAGAACTTGAGTTTGGATGTTATGGAGATTCCTCTTACTTTGAGAGGAATAGGATTATCAGTGATGGGTTCATTGGTGGTGGAGTCAGATAGGGCCATGGGGGGATCAATAAAATTAGTAAGATGTTTGTGACGCCAGAGCTATCCGCATTTTATTTCTGCACTCTTCATCTCATCTATTATGTAGCCCTTGTATAGCTTAATTTGTGTTGTTTTGATTTTTGTGTCTTGTTACCTATAGCCGCACCTAGCATTGTATATAAATACAGATAAGGCTCTAATAAAAAGAGGTTGTTAGCCCATTAATGTGCAATTCTCTTTTAGAGAGTCATTGTTCTGAATCTTAAATTTCATTTAGGTGGTGATTTTGTCCTGAGACCGTGTCATAGAGCTGGGCTTGTTTCCCTTCCGTGGGAGGTGCTCCTTGTGGCTCATTCCATGTAGCTTTTCAATTTTTTCTTCAGGGATCGGTGTTCGGTGGTATCAGAGATAGCAATATGCTGCCTCGAAAAATTCAGCAAAGAGAGCTACAAGAAGTGCTGATTGAAGATCTATAGTGAGAGATACAACAACTGCAGCATAGATTGGCCTGATTTGAACAATGAGAGGCTACAAAAAGGTAAGAAAGAGATGAAAACATCAACCCCTTCCATCAAGATCCTTCAAGCGATGTAGAAGAAAATCATCGCCAGAATTACACGCAACACGGGGTGGTTCAAGCGACTGTGGAGTCAAGAATTATTTACCTGAGTTTGATGGGCGAATGGATCTCGCTGAATTCTTGAATTGAGTACATACGATAGAACAAATTCTTGATTTCAAAAAGATTTCGCCTGATCGAATCGTCAAGCTAGTGGCCATTAAGCTAAAAAAGTGTGTGTCGTTGTGGTGGGAGAATCTAAAGCGAAATTGGAATCGAGAAGGTAGGAGCAAAATCACCACTTGGACCAAAATGAAGAAGGAACTACACCACAAATATCTTCCGGAGCAATACCGTCAAGACCCATTCTTGAAGTTCCACTGATTGCAACAGAATAATCTCACACTGGAAGAATACATTGCTAAGTTTGAGCAATTGTCCCTACAATGCGATGTCCCTACAATGCGATCTGATGGAACCTGAAGAAAATGCAATTTTGTGTTTCTTGGGAGGCTTACATGCTTCTATAGCCAATGTGGTGCAATTGCAAAAATATTGGATGCTATGTTATTAATTTAGTATTAGAAGTAGAGAAGCAACAAGGTACGAGAAAGATATTTCAAGGCAAATTTTCTAACTGCGAAGACGAAGGGAGCTAGAGCGGCTTCAAGAAGATGACAACCGGACTTGGATCACAAAACAAAGAAGATACATGTTCGCATAACAACGAGCGAAGTTCGTCAGGAGGGTTATGTACGCCGTTTGGTGGAAATGGATTTCCGGCGCAAAAATGCTTCAAATGCCACGGGTTTGGGCATATAGTGTCAGAATGCCCAAATCGCTGAGTAGTCACTCTTATAGAGGATTTCGAACACAAACCTGAAGTTGTTGTAGAACAAGAATTGCTTGAATCTGACCAACCCCAAGAAACTATTATCATTTCCACTAAGGAAAGGGAATTTGTTGGTCCTCCAAAGGCTACTAAATTCTCAAAAAGGAGTAGGTCAGGGACACAATATTTTTAAAACAAGGTGCACTGTAGAAGGGAAGGTATGCCACATGATTATTGATAGTGGAAGCTATGAGAATGTGGTTTCCACCACAATGGTGGAAAAACTCAAATTACCCATAGAAAATCATCCCAAATTATATACTTTGTCTTGGATTAAGAAGGATAATGAGGTGCAAATAGCCAAATGTTGTTTATTCAACTTTTCCACTGGAACCTTTGATGAACAAGTTTGGTGCAATGTGGTGCCGATGGATGCTTGTCACTTTCTCTTGGGCAGACCATGGGAGTTTGATTGGAAAACCATCCATGATGGCGAAACCAATACCTATTCATTTAAACATCAAGGCAAGCAAATTGTTTTGGTACCATTACCGGGAGATCACGGACCCAAGTCGGATCAACAGCTGCTAACACGGTTTCTATTCTTGGAGGCCTTACGAGAAGTAGAATAAGGATATCTTCTAGTCTTATTTTGAGTCAAATGAGACTTCCTACAAGAACAAATATGTTGTTTAGAAGCTCTTGAATGAATACTTGGATGTTTTAACAGATAACATTCCAGTGGTTTTACCTCCTAAGCGAGAAATTGAACACGTTATAGATTTTGTGCCTTGATCTGTAATTCCCAACCGCCTCTCCTATAGGTTGAGACCGGATGAGCAGACTAAATTAACAGGACAAGTCGAGGAGCTCATAGCCAAAGGCTTTGTGAGGCCTAGTATTAGTCCCTATGCTGTTCCGGCATTACTGGTGCCAAAAAAAAGATGGGAGGCATAGGATGTGCATTGACAACAAAATCACCGTAAAATACATATTTCCTATCCCACACATAAATGACATAATTGATCAATTATATGGTGCGACGATATTCTCTAAAATTAATCTACGCAGTGGGTGTCATCAAATACGATTGAGACCCGGTGATGAGTGGAAGACTGCATTCAAAACCTTCATCAACATGAAGTTTTCTACTAGTGGATGGTTATGCCTTTCGGGCTCACCAACACGCCAAGTACTTTTATGCGAATAATAAATCATATCCTACCACTTTTTTATTCAAATTCATGGTAGTCTATTTCGATGATATTCTCATATGCAGTCATGATCTCGCAGAACATCAACAGCATCTTCGTCAAATCTTGAACCTTTTACAAGAACAACTTTTTGCAAATGAGCTGAAGTGACATTTCGCAACGAGGCTATCGAATTTCAAATGCGGGTCTAGAGGCTGGTCGGTCCAAGGTAGAAGCAATACGCAGCTGGCCCATTCCACAATCCTTCATAGACACCCGACAGTTCCATGGGCTTGCTTTGTTTTATAGAAGGTTTATTCAGATGTTCAGCTCTATGGTTGTTTCGATGACCAAAATCTTGCGAGCAGAATGATTCCATTGGACAGAAGATGCACAAGTGAGCTTTGATTCCCTTAAGCAATAGTTGATGGCTGCACCTACCTTGGTGTTGCCAAATTTTACGCAAGTTTTTGAGGTTGAATGTGATGCCTCGAATGTGGGCATTGGTGCAGTACTTAGTCAAGGTGAACACCCTGTTGCTTTTTTCTGCGAAAAATTAAATGATGTCCGCCGAAGATACTCCACCTACGATAAGGAATTTTACGCAATAGTTCGAGCTTTACATCATTGGAGTCTTTTGCTTTTTAGCTAATGAATTCATACTTTTTTCTAATCATGAAGTACTTTGTTTTCTTAATCATCAAAAGAAATTGAAAGCTAGGCATGCCATGTGATCTGAATTTTTATCTGCCTTCCACTACGTCATCAGGCATAAATCAGGCCATTGTAAACAAATAGTTGATGCTCTCAGCTGGCGACACCTCCTTCTACAGGTTTTGCAAACTAATGTTATAGAGTTTGAAAACTAAAGGAACTATACCCTAATGATGCAAATTTTAAAAATATTTGGAGTAGATGTCAAGATGGTATGTCCCATCTCTTCCATATTTAATTATTTGTTTTTCAACAACCGCCTATGCCTTCCTAACTGTTCTACCCGGTTGACATTGATAGCTGAGTACCATGAGGGAGGCTTATCTGGTCACTTTGATAGAGAAAGACACTCTCCCTATTAGCATAAAATTTTTATTGGCCTCTACTTCAAAGTGACGTTGGAAGGTATGTTAAAAGTTACTGTATTTGCAGACAAACGAAGGCAACAAGCACCAATGCAGGACTGTACTTCCTACTTCCTGTGTATAATACTCCGTGGGTGGATGTCAGTCTTGACTTTGTGGTGGGACTTCCTCGAACCCAAAGAAACAAGATTCCATTATGGTAGTGGTCGACCGATTCTCCAAGATGGTACAGTTTGTTCCATGTAATAGAACTCTTCATGCTACGCATATTGTAGATTTGTATTTTCATGAGATCGTTCGATAACATGGTATTCTAAAAATAATTAATTTTGATCGAAGTTCTTAAGCCACTTTAGGAAGACCCTTTAGGGAAAATTAGGAACTCACCTACAATATTGTTAGTTTGTACACCCCCAAACCGATGGGCAAACAGAAACCGTCAACCACAGCTTAGGTAATTTATTGCGTTGCTTTGTCGGAAAGAATGTTCGTCAGTGGGATTTGATTTTAGCTCAGATTGAATTTGCCTTCAATCGGTCACCCAATCGGTCCACTATGCAAAGTCCCTTTGAGGTTGTATATGTAGCAATCCGATTACTCCTCTTGATTTGATACCTTTCCTTTAGTCAACCAAATTTAGCTTGGATGTTGTACAACGCAAGTTGGAGATTTAACAATTACATAAGCAGGTCCAAGAGGCATAGAAAAACAAAATAGTAAGTATTAAATACAAGCCTACAAGTTACGGAAAAGAGTCAAATTTAAAGAAGTCGATCTTGTGTGGATTTGATTAAGGAGAGAATGTTTTTCTCCAGGAGCCTTCAGTAAATCTAAACCCAAGGCCGACAGACCTTTTAGAATAAATAGAAAAATCAATGACAATGCATATCAAATCGATCTCCACGGTGACTGTAATGTATCAACTACTTTCAATGTGGCTAATTTAACTCCCCATTATGATCTCGGCGCTTCTCCCACCTTGGAAGAATGATCTCGGCGCTTCTCTCACCATGAAAATAAAGATTTTTTTTTTATTGGCGTATTAGTAAAACTGAAGTTAGAGAGGCTTTAAAGAAAATGAAGTGTGGAAAAGCTGTTGGACCTGATGATATTCTAATAGAGATGTGGAAATGCTTATGAGATAAAGGAATTTCTTTGCTTACTAAACGTTTTAATACTGTTTTGAAGACTAAAAAGATGCCAGATGAGTGGAGAATGAGTGTGCTAATTCTTATTTTTAAGAATAAAGGTGATGCACAAGAGTGTGTGAATTATAGAGGAATTAAGTTAATGTATTATACTTTAAAACTATGGGAGCGAGTTATAGAGCATAGGTTGCTGTGTGATACTAATGTTTCTCAAAATCAATTTGGATTCATGCCGGGTAGGTCTACTATGGAAGTCATACATTTATTGAGAGGTTTGATGGAGAAATATAGAGAGAATAAGGAGGATCTACATATGATATTTATTGATATAGAGAAAGCATATGATAAAATTCCAAGAGAAGTGTTATGGAGAGTTCTTGAAAAGAAAGGAGTTAATAATGCTTATGTTCAAATTTAATATTTTTTTTCACTTTACGCAATTTTTGGATTTTGAGGCTTACGCCTCAAAATGGCTTGAGGCTTACGCCTCGCCTCACAAAAGAAAAATGCTTCAATACCCAATTGCGTAATTTTAAACCTTGAAGTGTGCAACAACCGGTTAATGCTTAACAATTCAACCTGTGATCAAGGCCAGCAGTGTCCGTGCAGTGGAAGTTTTGTCAAGAGTGATGGCGGGCAGTTGGCCATTTTGTTCTAGAAACCACCCTTCAAGTAGAGAAGAGGAATTCTATTTTTTCCCTCTTTATTTTTATGGGGTTAAAAGTTTTTTTTTTATTATTTTTTTTATTTTCCATTGCCAATTAGTTTAATAAGTTTTCTTGACCGCTATTTATCTGTGAAATGTTGCATTGATTTAAGAATTTTATAGAAATTGATTGATCTCATACATTGGTGATAGGAGAGGGTACAGTATCATAATGACAACCAGTCTCTCCTCAGATGTTCCAGTTGGCTATTTTTCATGGGCTGAATATGATATAATGGCACCGATGCAACCCAAGACTGCAGGAGGGCTTGCAGCTGCCTTCATTTCAAATTGTGGTGCACATAATTTCCGTTTGCAGGCTCTTGAAATGCTGGAGAAATTGGGTATAAAAATAGATTCATATGGAGGCTGCCATCGAAATCGTGATGGTAATGGTATGTGTAGACTTTGAGCCACTCGGCTTCCAGATTCACTAGTCGTTTTTTTAAAATGAAATTTGAACCTATGTTTTTTTCAAGCCAAAAAAACCAGGAAAGCAGTTACGTATATATTCTTGTACGATACAGTTAACAGGAAAACAACTAAGTGTTTTTGGCCTCCCTAATGTCCGTTATAATCAACCCAGGCCATACCTGTATGAAATTTAACTAGCTTGTTTTTAATTTCTGTCTTTGTTGAGGTATGAAAGAAGCACTTATTAGAAAGTTCAATTTTATCTGATTTGCTGTTGAACACCAGTTATGTTTCGTTTGGGGTGGCTTTTTTAATGCTTTCTAAAGCAGTTTTTTAGTACAAATTTTTCTAGTTCAGAATATTTTTATACTAAAAAGCTGCTTTAGTTCCACTCCATTGTATGATTTTTAACTGCAAATTAGGCCGTGGTCTGAAAATCATACAAATATATCTCCATCTACTCATGGCTGTTTTGGAACAGTGGATAAGTTGGAAACTCTGAAGCGGTACAAGTTCAGCTTGGCCTTTGAAAATTCCAATGAGGATGACTATGTCACAGAAAAATTCTTCCAGTCCCTTGTTGCTGGTATGCTTTGCAATGCTTGATCAGCTTGATTGTATGTTGATCATTTTGTAAATCATGTGCAGCATGAGTTTTCTGTTGTTTTATATTACTGGATTTCTTTGTGTGAAAGATTCTATATTATGAGGCTTGGTTTCTTTCAATTAATATCTCTCTATTTTCTAAAGCATTTTTTTGTTTCCTTCTTCCTTTCTATAATTTTGCAGGAGCAATACCAGTTGTTGTTGGTGCTCCGAACATTCAAGACTTTGCTCCGTCTCCTAATTCTATTTTGCATATTAGAGAACTTGGTGATGTCACCTCAGTTGCTGAAACTATGAAATACCTTGCGGAAAACCCTACTGCTTATAATAAGACATTGAGGTAATGTTATTTTTTATTGTATTTTCCGTAGCCATCTTAATCTTAAGCATTACGTTTTACTGAGCAACTTGCCCTTTTAAGCTTACTCTTGACTTCCCATGCTCTTCCTCATTGTCATTAGTACCCTAACCAATATTGCTTGTTATAAGACATGGAGTTAATTCATTCATTTATGGAAGGAGATCATCATCAAGAGTGGAATTTTTTTTTTTTTTTTTAATTGAAGGCAGCATAATTTTAAACATCATGACAACAACTGCATGGTTCCCAACTCTTTCCAAATGGGCTTGGCTGATTTGTGTAAACATAGTAACATATATGGGACACCCTCTCCTCTCCATCCACCTCTCATGAATGTTTCACTGAAAGTATGAATGGTGATTTAAAGTCTATGATCCAACTATATCTTATTTTCAAATAATTTGTGAAGAGAATCAATTGGTTAAGGAGTCAAATATGAAATTCAATCGGCCATGAATTCCTTAAGTGATCGCCCCCTCCCTCCATGAAATTTTTTATGTTTGGAAGGTTATACATAAGGTGTCAATTATAATAGAAATCAAACTTGGTCGATGGAGTATTGCTTGTATGCAATGTGATATGTAGAACTTGGTGGCTCTCTCTTTCGTCAAGATTCTAGCAAGTCTTCTATAAAAAATATTTTTATAATCTTACATATTATTTTTATGAATGATATCCACTATCTTACACAGCTCACCTTGATCTGTTGGTTGGGAGCGTAGAGTATCAAATAAGAGGTCCTGAGTTCGAGTCTTGTATATGCAATGTGTGTGTCTTCCTTAATTGGCCGAAATGTCTCAAAAAAAAAAATCCACCATCTTCTTTATTGATATCTTTGTTATGTTGTCGTGGGTGACTCTCCTTTCATCTTCATTATTTTTATTACCATCTTCAAGTTTAATTGTATAAACTACCTCTCCTATAGTCATGGACTTCTCATTTTAATTCTCTGCCATGGACTTCTCTAACTTATTATGACACAACCAATTTTTTTTTATGGCAAGCAATCGGTGCTGCTATATTCATTCAATAACACGGCAGTTTGTGCATGGATCTTTTTTTTTTTCCTTCTCTTCTTTCCACTTTGCCTATTTTTCAACAAACATTTTTTATTTAATTTTAATAGCTTTATAATATTCCTGAACACTTGATGCACTTTTGCCTTACAGTTGGAAGTTTGATGGCCCTTCTGATTCGTTCAAGGCTCTTGTAGACATGGCAGCTGTGCATTCATCTTGCAGGCTTTGTGTTCATATAGCAACCAGCATTCACGAGAAGGAAGAGGCCTCATCAGCCAGATTTCAGAAGCGACCATGCAAATGTAGCAGTAAGATGGGCACTTTATACCATTTATATGTGAGGGAGAGAGGCCGGTTCAACATGGAATCTATTTTCCTCAGGTACATATTGCACTTTTCATATTTGAATTCTATTTTTATGTTCCAGATTGCAATTTTGTTATTTTGTTCACTCGTAAATTTCAACTTTCAAATCATTTTGCTTCTTTATGAATTTGATTTTAATTTTTTAAATAAATGGAGACGTTACCTCCATTAATTTCCACTTGAATTTGATTTACATTATAAGATTAGAGAGCTGCCTTAGTTGGTTTGGTCACATTAAACGAAGGCCTTCCGATGACCCGGTTAGGAAAGTTGATGTATTAGATTTAACTTATGTTAAGAAAGATAGAGGTAGACCTAAAAATATTTGGTTAAAAAATATTGGAAATGATCATTCTTTATTAGATTTAAATGAGAATTTGACTTTTAACATGACACAACGACGAAAAAGAATTCATGTAGCCGACCCCACATAGTGGGACAAAGGCTTGATGTTGTTGTCTTGTTGTAATTTGATTTACATGTATTAATTTCCCACTCGCACAAGCAAGGCTTTGTTTGGGACTATTTTCTCACTAATTTTAAAAGCAGCTTTCTACTAAGAAAATTTTTGTACTAAAAACTGTTTCTAAAAGCAGCAGCCTAAAATTCAAGCATGAAAAAGCATTTGTTCTTGCTTTTTAGCTCATATTTTTAATTATCATTTGATGAATTTGGCAGTTCTCAGCATTTGACCTTAGAAGCATTAGAGTTTGCTGTGCTGAGAAAATTCAAGTCGCTGAATCACTTACCTATCTGGAAAAGCGAGAGGCCAGAGAGTTTAAGGGGAGGAGATGAACTAAGAGTATACAGAATATATCCAGTTGGTCTTTCTCAAAGGCAAGCTCTGTACAGCTTCAGCTTTGAGAGCAGCTCTGCACTACGGAAGCACATTGAGACTCACCCTTGCAGCAAGTTCGAAGTCATTTTTGTATGACCATATTATCTGTAATTATTTTTATTTAGAATTTATATATATTGCATTCAAAATTTTATCATTTATATATTTAACATTTAAATTTCATGATTTATATAAAACAAAACCGCCGCGAACGGCATGGGGAAGTCCTAGCAGATCTCACTGGAAGGGCGATGAGATTAGTGGCGTGTGAAAGATAGCGAAGAAGGTGAATGTAAGTGTTGTTTTTATGTTTTTTTTTTTCTTAAGTTTTGAGTGATTGTGTAAATGTTGAAGTTTAAGTGTTAAATATGTAAATGGTAGAATTTTGGGTTCTACGTATGTTGATCTTCCCGCTCTTTTTCTTTTTTATCATTTTGAATTTTGAGTGTTAAAATATGAAGAGGTTGCTTATGTATTTATTTATCTAATAATCCAACAAAATATATGGATTAAAAATTATATTTTATTTCAAATGAAATAATATTAGTGATATTTTTTATGAGATTTAAATATTTGATGTTTTATAAATAATATAAATATGTTGTATACTAAGCTTTTTATCTCATTATATGGGATTCACTACAATAATAACAGCAAGCCATTGTCCCACTATGTGGGGTTGGTTACATGAATGTTTCTCCATTGTCTATTAAGAATAAAATTTTAATTTAAATATAATAAAAAACGACCATTTATAATATTTCTTAATCAAATTCTTTAAAGTTTATTTCTATTTTTCTTAACATTGGTGAAATTTAATATATCTAATCTCTCTAATCTTATTTGCCATTGGAGTTACTCCAACATTTTCACTTATAAGTTCATTGCACATTCTTTCTAATATATATATAATTTTGCTCTTTCTAATATATCTAATCCTAAGCATTTTCATCTTTTTAACATTTAATTTTATTTTATGCTGGTCTTTAAATGGCCAATACTCTACGTAAAGTATTGCAAGTCTCACAACCATCTTATAGATATGGACAAGGCTTGAATTCAATATTTTGATAATAATTCTTATAGTTTTTATCAATTAAATAGCTTTTCACATAACCATTTATGAATTTGGCCTTCACTCAGAGAGATTATTTTGTGCGGTGTTTGAACGCGTTCGGATGTCAGTTTGGATCTGCCATGTCATTCAATGCACTGTGTATTGGGTGACGTAGCGCATCCGGATTGACCTCCGGATGTTTTTTTTCGGATACTGCACGTAATAACTTTTTTCTGAAGTGGACTTCCATTTTCTTGGTTTGCTTAAAGCATTCATAAGTTTCTCTCTCATAACTTAGGGCTGATTTGATTGCTTGTAAATAGAAAATATATTTAAAAAATAATTTACTTATTTTAACTGTGAAATCGATGATATTTTCACTTTGAGAGTTAAAAAAAATTGGGGAGGTGGAATTAATATTGGTGTATAAGTATCTTTTTTCCCAAAAGAAGCTAAATCAATTCCTGAGGATATTTTATGAAAGCTAAGCCCGCATTTCCATTGAGTAGGAACAGATAGTGGTGAGATGATCCGCCGGACTTACTAGATAAAGCTTTTATTTGGGACAGTTGAATAAATAAAATATTAAGAATTGTTATTAATTTTTTACGTATCAAATAAAATTATGCATTTAAAAGAGTTGTATGGCTGTCAAAATTTAGCCATCAATATATTTTATTTTATTTTTTGCAATAAATGCGTCTATACACAACCTTTGAAATAATAATAAAATAAATATGATAAATACTATTGCAATTATTGAGATTCAGATGACATAGGCGGATATTAACTCTATAAAGATGCAAAAATTTTAAAACAAAATTACCATTCAATTAAAAAAAAAAAACAATAATATCTTATCTAAAATTTGAATCAAAATAAATTTCAAAGTCATAGAATTTACTTCATAAAAATATATAAGCGCATCATAAAATTTGATTAATTCTTCATCAATTACATTCATCTCAAAATAACTACAATAATCATAAGACTCGTCATAATCAAAATTTGATAAAAATATTCCGACCCAAATTATTTTCATTCCAATCTACCCAACAAGCAAAATCCTTAACAAATGCTAAACTAAGCATTTCATAAAGAGATACAAGGCTTCCCTTCTCAGGAGCCCACAAAAAAAAAAGAAAAAAAAAAATCACTTAAAGCATCTCATGCGTGTTTATTCTGTAGAAGACAAAGGCTCTTCTCTTCTTCTTCCCTTTTACACCAAATAATCTGAAGCTGGAAATATTAGAAGATTCCAAAGAAACCAGAAGCCATAAATGACCTTAGAGACCTTCAGCTTGAGGTTCCAGGACTGGTTAGAAGAGTTTTGGCCACATAGATTTGCTTCATTTTAGAAGATCCAATACTCCTATTAGAGCTGTTGGTGTTCCCATATTTTCCATGAAATGTGTTTCTTCGGCCATATTGGCCACCAGAACTTATCTTCTGAGAAGAAGAGCCTCCTGAATCTTCAGTCTTTCCAATTCCAGAATTTGGAATAATGCCTTTTGAATCATTTTTTATGCTAGTTGTTGAATGGTTTCTTGAAGAGGATCGGACGGTCTGTGTGGATTCGACGAGGCTGAGTTCGTCCGGCAGATCGACCGTGGCGGAATGGTGCGGATCGGAAGGCATGCTTTGGAGCTGTTCGGGCGCCGTTGAGCGTCGAATAGAACTGGGAGAATGAGGATGTGGGATGGGTGGCCATTGAGCTGGAACTGGTATCTCTGCTGATGACTGGATGATAAAAGAAAGTTGCTTCAATACATAGAGAGAAATGAAAAAGATAAAATAAATAACATTAACAATTCTACATGATTAAGAAATTAAATTTTTAGTGCTTTGTCAGAACAATTTGTGCACAATCACTTCAACACCTTGGTTAATGACATTTATGTGCTGGACTTCAAATAGACCAATCAAACCGATCTTCTACTAAAAATTCAAGAGGAATCTTTCATTTAACTGAAAGATTTCTCTAATGAAAAGAATAAAAAATTCTCTTTGTTCAGCGTCGGAACACCTCTATTGTTTAATTGTGTGTTATCCTAACATAGCCTTAAAAGCACCATTCCATTTGGTAGCTTCTTCAATTTGGGTGGTAATATGTAGCAGATAGTCCAACATTCGGATAACATTTCTCGTAATATTAGCAAAAGAGTCTTTATTATCTGTGCACATTAATGCCTATTACATGTGGTAGGAGAGAAATAACAACATTTTTAGAGGAAAGGCTCTCAATAAAAATATCATTACTGAAAAAATCAAATTTGTTGTGAGATTAAAAAGCAGAAGATTGAATTTCAAAGAGGAGTTTTGTCGACCCATTTGAAACTTCTACTTGGTGTCTCTTGTTTATGGGGATTATTGTTTCCGTGCTGGTATTTCTCTCTAGAATTCTTTGTACTCTGTTTTCCTTTCTATGCTTTCTTGCTGCATCGATGTTGGGTGCTGAATATGTCATGGTATTTATCCTAGTTTCTAGGGCTGCAAGCGAACCAAGCGTTCGATAGGCTACTCGTTGCTCAGTTCAGTTAAAGTTTATTTGTAATCGTTTAATTAACTAAATAAACAAACTTGAATAACATTTTAAATACTCGATCCTTAAATAAACCACTAGGCCAATTCTTTCTGATCGTCTCTTCTCTGTTTCTCAGGCCAATTCTCTCTAGTCATTATTCTTCCCGACCTTCTTCTATATTTCAAGCAATTTTATTCATTCTTCTCCCTCATCTTCTTCTTTACAATATGGAATATCCTCATCATAAACATCTGATATCATGACATCAGAATCAAGAAGCAATTCAAAAATTCCAAATCTTCGTGGCAATGATTCTCCCATTCTCATCATAGGACAAATTAAATGGTCATAATTATTTACAGTGGTCACAATTTGTGTTGATGTTCATTTATGGTAAGGGAAATGATGAGTACCTCACGGGAAAAATAGTCAAGCCAGAGACTACATATCCGAGTTTAAGAAAGTGGAAGATTGAAAATAATATGATCATTTGTGGTTTATCAATTCAATGAACAATACATAGGTGAAAATTTTTCATTGTTTAGACAACAAAAGAAATATAGGCTGCAGCCAAGGAGACTTAAACTTTGAAAATACTTCAGTGTTGTTTTAGGTTGAGTCAATACTTCATGCCTTCCGTCAAAGAGAGCAATCTATTTCTTAGTATTACAACACACACATAGTATTGACAAAAATTTGATTTATTCTAAACTTACTCATGGACATATCCAAAAGATGCAGTAACGTTCAAGAAGATTGTAGAACAAAAAAGGCTATCCAAGTTTTTCTAAGGATTTAACAGGGAGTTAGAAGATCTTCAAGGTCGAATCATGGGCGCTAAACCACTACAAAATCTTAGAGAGGCTTTCTTAGAGGTTAGGTCTGAAGAAAATAGAAAGAAAGAGAAGATGGAATCTAAGGAATAACCCGCATCAACATTGGATGTATCTACCCTTGTTGTTCGATCATCTAACAGTAATGGTGGAGATCATCAGAAACTGGAAATGCATTTGGTATGTTAAGTGTAAGAAACAGGTCATTACAAGAAGACTTGTTGGAAGCTCCATGGCAAACCAGCTGATTGGAAGCCAAAGCCATGGTTTGATAGAGATAGCAAAGTACATGAGGCTTCCAACTCTAAGAGTACTCCTATGGTGATCATCATAAACAGAAAAGGCCTTGGCATGATTACTATAAAAACTAGGTCATTACAAGGAGACTTGTTGAAAGCTCCATAGCAAACAAGTTGATCGGAAACCAAAGCCACAGTTTTATAGAAACAACAAAGCACATGGGGCTTCCAACTCTGAAAGTACTCCTATTCCCGAGAGCAAAGCACATATGGATTTGCTATATAAATTGTTTAGTCAAGTTGGGAGTGGTAGCATTACTGGGACTTGTTTGGTTACTTAAACAGATTCACACACTACATCCACAGCGCCACTACTAACAGAGGACACAAGGCGCTGTGGATAGTCAACACTAGTCCTTCTGATCATATGACAAGAGACGCCGCCCTTCTCCAAAATTACAATCCTAGTGGCCACTCATCCATTCGTATTGCTGATTGTACGACATTTGTTCATGTGAATCCTCAATACCATAGCAAATTTGATCCTAGAGCTAATAAATGTATTTTCTAGGATACAACTCAAAAAATGATACAAATGTTATTTTCCAACCAATAAAAAAATTTATACCACCATCGATGTCTCTTTCTTTAAACATGTGTCCTTATATCTCAAATCTCATGTTTAGTGGAAAAGCATGAATGAACATCAAGTTTGAGAGTTCTTTTTTGAGTTTATGCCCTTGGCCCACTAAGAGTCGCCAAGTTCTTCTCAACCCATGTTTGTGCCCAAAGACTGTACACAAGACTTGTCCACACCCATGCATGTTCAATCATCAATCCAGACCACAAATATTTCTTCTCCTGTACCTACTCAATTTGTGGCTCCACAACTTGCTAATAAGAATTTTCAAGTCTACATCAAGAGGAAAAAGACGGGTGCTAGAACACAGATCATAGTTAGCATGTGGCCAAGATATCGACTTAATTTCAAGTCCACCTGAAGAAAACATAGGTATGGATAAGATTGAAAATATGTCAATTCCCAACATTGATGACCCTATCATGCAAATTACATTGAAGAATAGTGTTAGGAGATATACAAGTCATCCAATTGAGAATTATGTTAGTTATGAAGGGCTATCACTATCTTACAAATTGATGATATCCATGTTTCTAACACAAAACAAGAGGCGTTACAAAATTCAGAGTGAAAGAAGGCAGTACAAGATGAGATTAATGCACTTGAGAAGAATAGAACATGAACTTTTACTGATTTGCCAGCAAGAAAAAGGAACGTGGGGTGCAAGTGAATTTTCACTATAAAATATAAAGCAGATGAATCAATTGAAGATTCAACGCTCGATTGGTGGCTAGAGGCTTTATAAAATCTTATGGGATAGACTATCAAAAAAATTTTGCTCTTGTCATAAAACTTAACACTATCAGAATTCTTCTTTCATTGACTGTAAATTAGAATTGATTCTTGCAACAACTAGACATAA
This sequence comes from Dendrobium catenatum, assembly GCF_001605985.2. Lineage (NCBI taxonomy): Eukaryota > Viridiplantae > Streptophyta > Magnoliopsida > Asparagales > Orchidaceae > Dendrobium > Dendrobium catenatum. The sequence goes on along the minus strand of NW_021319682.1, from coordinate 13,824,388 downwards.
AAAATACTTTCTAAATGGTGACCTTGAAGATGAAGTCTACATGAAAATCCCACCTAGTTTTGAAGAAAATTATGACCAAAAAAATCATGTTTGCAAACTCAAGAAGTCCATGTACAGACTTTAACAATCTCCTCGAGCCTGATTTGACAAATTCACAAAATTGTTTTGAAGCTAGACTTCATACAGGGGTCAAGCTAATCATACTTCTTTTGTCAATAATTCTCATGCTAGGAAAATTGTTATATTGATAGTCTATGTCAATGATGTTATTCTACATGGGAATGATGTGGAAGAATTATAAAATTTAAAGAAGTATTCATCAGAAGAGTTTGAAGGTGAAGATATTGGAAATCTTAAATATTTCATTGGAATGGAAGTGGCTAGATCAAGAAAGGGCATTATTGTTTCTCAAAGGAAATATATTCTAGATCTTTTTAAGGAGACCGGTATGCTTGGATGCAAACTTATTGATACTCTTATGGACAATTAGAAAAAATTGGGCATCGAGAAAGAAAGAACATTTGCAGAAAGTAGGAGATATAAAAATTTGTTGGACGTCTGATCTATCTTTTACACATTCGGCCAGATAATAATTTTCAAGCATCTATCAATTCATATACAGTAGAGGAACACATGGAAGCAGTCTATAGGATTCTTAGATACTTGAAGATGACACCAAAGAAGGGCTATTCTTCAGAAAGACAGAGAATCGTGATAGTGAAGTGTATTCAGATGCAAATTGGGTAAGAAACATCATTGGCATACGCTCAACTTCTGTGTACTATTCATTTGTATGAGGTAATCTTGTTACCTGAAGGAGTAAGAATCAATCAATTGTAGCTAGTAGTAGTGCAGAAATCGAGTACAGAGCACTTGGACAAAGAATTTGTGAATGGATTTAGATAAAAAAAAAGCTATTAGTGAACTGAGAGTCTGAGGCAAATGAGTTCATCTCCTATTCTGATGATGTGTGATAATTAGATAGTAATTAGCATAGCCAAGAACCCCGTGCATCATGACAGAACTAAGCACGTTGAAATTGGCACAGAGAAGTTAACTAGTGAGACTATTAAATTGAAAGACATTCCTACCAAACAACAAACTGTAGACATCCTCATCAAAGCTCTACCTAGACCTAACATTGAATACATAATTTGTAAGCTTATATGATATATTCTCCAACTTGAGGGGGTGTTGAATATTTAAAGTGAAAGTTAGAGAATTTATTTTAACAAAATATTTTTAGGAATAAAAGAAGAGATCGATTGTTATCTTCTCCTATAATTCTATTTTTATTTTAGAAATATATTTCTAGGAAAGATAGATTAATTATGATATTCTCCTATGATCTTATTTTCAAATTTTTAGGAAAAAATTATTCTCCTATAATTATATTTCTTAAATTTTTAAAAAGAATTGAGCTAGTTGGCTATTTCTTTTATTACACACTTTTTTAGTACGTATATGTAAATATAGTACCCTTTAACAAGAAGAATAATTAATTAAGAAATTCTTCATCTTGTCTTAAATATTCCTTTGTTTCTATTTTAACATTTACATGTAATCTCTCTCTCCCATATTATATCCCTATTGTAATTGATTTTACATGAATGAATGTTGAGTGTGGCCCTCAATTTTCCAAAAAAAAAAAAAAAAAAGCGTACATGATCAAGAAAAACTTTTGGAGTCAGAGGATGCATTATAAATAAATTTGCTTCAATAATCAGAGAGAAACAAAAAAAATGAATAACCATAACTATAGTAAATGAAAAAGAAATTAAACCTTTGGAGTGGGAGTTTAACAAGATAAAGAAATTTGCTTAAACAGTCAGAGATAAATGGAAAAATAAATAAATAAGTAATTTTATTACTAAAGCAATTAATTGTAAATGACAAACAAATTAATTTTTTTGAGTCAGCATATGGTATAGAAATTTGCTATAACAATCGGATAGAGATGAAAAAAATTGAAGTAATTTTAACAATTGCACATGATCTTTCGTATCAAAGCTTAGATAAGAAGATTTTAATGAATTGGGTTCAAATTATTCCAATGAAACTTGAAGATTTTCTGGTGTGACTCATAATAGTTTTTCGGAATTTGTCGTCTTAGCATCAATTAATTGCCAGAAAAGCTAGCCAATGCTGAAGAGTAGTTTATAAGTGTTCCACAATTCATCAATTGCCAAGTTAGAAGTTCTCCTAGAGATTATTATAAATAAGGGTCATTTATGTAATTCTATGATGCAAAAATACAATATAGCAACACGTACATGACATGACATGTACACTGAATCACATCAAATACTGAAAAAATAGGGCACGGACCCAAATTGAACACGGTATTATAATTTTTATATCTTAAAAATATTGTATAGAAACTAAATAACTAGAATATTAAAAATAATTGAGAAATAAGAAGTTATTTGATTATAATATGTGCTTAAAATGATTAATATTATAATGTAAAGAGTCAGAAGTCAATTTCGTTTGTCAGGCAGCGGGGGGTAAGATGACAATGCTATAGAGAGTCGGGCATCGATATCGTGTGTATTTGGTTTTAGATCCACTCAAACAAAAAGCTTTAGGCTCTAAGATTAACCTCCGTAATTCAAGTTTTTCTTCAACTCCCTTTCCCTCATAATCAATAAGAAGAATGTAATTAGATAAAAGCATGCACCAGAATACATCCTCTTGTAAATGACTAGTAAGAATATCTATAAATTAAGCAAAGAGATTTGAGCTTAAAGCTGATCCTTAATATAATCCAATTGAAATAGAAAAATAATTGGTCAAGGCATCTTGTGTTTGAACACAAATAATAGCTCCTCTATACATATCCTTAATGACTTGAATATAAGCATTATTAACTCATTTCTTTTCTAGAACTCTCCCAAGCACTCATTTTAAAATTTTATCATATATTTTCTTGAAATCAATAAATATCATATGTATATCCTCCATACTATCTGTGTACTTCCCTATCAAAACCTCTCAATAAATATATAGCTTCTATAGTAAATCTCGCCGCCACGAATCAAAATTGATTTTGAGAAACATTAGTATCACGTCATAACATATATGCTCGATCACTCTTTCCGATAGATTTAATGTATGACACATGAACTTAATTCCTACATAATTCACAAACTCTTATGCATTTGTTTTATTCTTAAAAATAGAAACCAGCATACTCCACCAGAGATGTAAATGAGCCGAGCTAGCTCGTGAGCGAGCTCGACTCGTTAAAAAGCTCAAGGGCCAAGCTTATTGAGCCATCAGTTCGAGCTCGAGCCTATTCTCAAGCTTGTATATTAAACAAGCTCAAGCTCGAGCTCAGCCTACCTCGGCTCGAAAGCTTATTGAGCCGCTTGATTAACTTAAATATATTTGAAAATTAATTTAAAATTATTTTATATAATATATTTTAATATTTTTTAATTAATTCTAAATTACAAATAAAAAATTTTATAAAAATTGAAAATTTTAATTTAAAACTAATAAATTAAGCTCAATAATCGAGTCAAGCTCAAGCTTTTCAAATGAGCTGAAGCAATCGAGTCAAGAAGTACCTTAATATTAATTATTCTAAATCATTCTAAAATTTTAATTTTGAATAAATATCCAAACCCACTTGAGGAGCATAAACACTTATAATATTAATAATCTTAACATTAACAATAATCTTTAAAGCTATAATTATATCTCAAACTGTATTAATTTATATAATATTATCCTTCAAACTCTTATTTATAATCACATCTACATCATTTCTAGTACAACTTCTACTCATATACCATAGCTTAAATCCTAAACTATCAATCTTCTCAGCTTTTTCTCTAATCCATTTAGTTTCCTAAATGTATAAAATATTTGTCTTCCTAATAATAATATCTATTAATTTCATTAATTTGCCTATAAAAAAATAAATATTCTAAGTTCTTATCCTAATTCTAGTTTTATGGATCCATCCATAATGTGAGAACTCTTGTTTATTCAACACTATGCCTGGACACCGGTGCAGCAGCCCTTTATATTTTTTGTTGTATTCAAGCTATACAACACGCCTCTTACAGGGAACGTCCTAGAATTAATACAATGTACAAGAAGATTAATGTCATGATTATTCGATAAGTTTTATGCTGACTATCGACTACCTAACACAACCTTTCACTTTTCTAGTCCAAGGCTTAGGACCCAACAATGACAATGTTGCTATAATCCTTCCACAATGAAAATGATATTGCAAAATTTACTTTATATAAACACCTCCATGAACGAAAGAGAACTCCACAAAATCACTCACATCCCTATGGAACAAGATTATACCATTTTATAATATCTTGATGAGTTAAATTACTATTATATATTTACCACGATATAGCCACTATCATCACAATGAATGGTTGAGTAGTTAAGAAATAATTTTAGGTATTTCAAATCTTAATAATTCAAAATAAGCATTATTTCCTTTCAAACAAATAGTAATATTACTATATTAATCCCATCTCTACATATATAACACAACAAAATGATCAAAATGGTACCTCGACTCTTTGTAAGGGACCAAAAAGGTCCCCAACTCTTTTGAAAGACCAATTTGTCTCTCAGCTTCATAAAAAGGGGCCTTCGTATTAACATCAAATTTTGGGGTTATTGGTGTTAAATCAAGCGGAATTTTAGCCGTTTTTAATTAATTATTTATTAAATATAATTTTCAAGTAATAGTAATTTAAAAAAATAATTAAATATTTATTAAAATTTTAGTTTTAATTTAAAAATTATTAATAATTCTAGTTTTAATTTAGATTATTCTAAATTAGAATTATTAATACTTTTTTATTAAAGAAATGTTTAATATATTTTTTTAATAATATTACTTGAAATTTATATTTAATAAATAATTTAATTAAAAAATGACCAAAATACCCATTGATTTAATACTATTAACCCCAGAATTTGAAATTTGGACAAAAAATGCACCTCTTTAAAGAGTTAAAGGACCAAATTGATCCCTCAAAAAAGTTGGAGACCATTTTGGTCCCTTACAAAGACTTGAGGGACTATTTGATCATTTTCTCTATATAGCACACGTATAGGTCATTAAGATTCTATTCCTGTAGATATGAAAAACTAATTTCAACTTGTGAAAGATAACTATTCAATTAAATATTGAAATATATAACACAAGTAAATCTACTATTCTATATTAAATTAGCCTTTTTTTTCCTCAACATTAAGTTGAAACATCCTAAACATGCATGCCTGCTTAATCTAATATCAAAAGTCGGGTGAAAAAGTAAAAGTATGCTAAAGAAAACGAGGCTAGAAAATATAAGCTGATTGTTACTTTTTTTTTTTTAATACATGACGTCAATTAGGACTGAACTCACAAAACAATTCGAACTTGCAGAAGTAAATTTTATAAAGCTCTAAGTTATAACTTAGAAAGCATTAAAAACATAAATAAGAATAGATGATAATCAAATAAAATTTTATATGAATATTGCCACTAAAACCTTACATAGTAAGATTTTTTTACTGAAAAAGGGAGTATGTGATGATTTGACTTAAAAAATTAAATTAAAAAACAATTAGATGTAAATAAAGTGAGTGCTTAAATATTGCAAACAGAATCACTATGGGTAAGCTACCAGCTACTAGTGTGATTCCGAGATGGCTTACATTACATGGGTAGCTATAATATTTGGTTTACAATGTAGGATAGCTACATATTATAGTTTTAAGTTTTAAAATGCTATGTATTTTCAGTAATCCTGACAAAAATTAGAATATGGAATTGTTCAGAACTAATATGCCGAAAAAATTTAAAATGATTCTTAATTGTTTAAGTTTATTCATTTGAGTCCTGAACTTCTCAATTGTTCAATTTGATTCTTCAACTCATCAAATTTGAATCCTAACCTCAATTTTGCCATATTATTAACAGAAACTGATGGGGGAAGCTTTACATTAGTATTTTGAACTTTTTAAGATCAATCTCATTACATAAGACCAACTCAAATTAATGATATTGATTATAAAAGGTCCAAAATGCCATCAGCTTTCCTCCAATTTTCATCCAAATAGACAACAAAGTTGATAGTAGGACCAATTGATTCAAATTTGATGAGTGGAGTAACTAAATTGAACATATGAAAAATCAAGTAATAAAATGAACACACTTTAAAAAAAATTCTACTGATCATTTACTCAAGGAGCACTTAAAGCAGATTTGTTAGGTTCAAATAAATGCTTCCCACATATTTAGAGAAAAAAAAAAAATACCTGGAAGGGCCTAAGATTGAACAGAGTAAACGGTGAAGTCACTTGCATGACTGCTGATCCCGTAGACAAATGCTGAATTGAAGTAGGCACATGGGCTGCATTTTGTTGTCCAAAAACAACGTTTAGATTGCTGGTATCAGCCTTGCTCACATTCACTGCAGCAGTACCATCTGAGCCGTGTGTCCAGTCAGTCTGCTTTCCACTAGGTAGGTAAGCACTGCCCATATAACTAAGGCCAACTTGACCTAATTGCCCAACAGGAGCAAAATGATTATAAAATACCATTGGAGGATGACCATGAACGCCAGAGAGCCCAGTAGGGGAACTCATAAATGGAGCAGGAAACCCTGCTGGTGATCCATAGAATGATGATTCAACACCAGAATGGCATTGTGGCCACGTTCCAGTTGGCCCTGAAAGAAAAGTTGGATTCTGTTGTTGTTGTGCCAGAGTTCCAGTGGAATCATCCTGGGACCTGAATGCAAAAATGGGTCCACCTAGCATGGAGTTTGAATCAAAGAAAGGAAAAGGAGAAGGTTGTGGCCCAGCCATATGGGAAAGCATGGGACGAGATGAGTGAAGAGTCGGTAACGGTGGCCACAATGAGAGCGGTGCATCCACAGATAGATCTGCCGGAAGAGTGACAATCAATGACTCTTCACTTGCTGATTGACCAGTTGTACTAGTGCAGCTAGTCACACCTGCCATAAGCATAACAATTCATAAGAATTTAGGGCCTAGGTTTATCCAATGCAGGAATAAGAAAAATACCTGGACAACTTAGTCCTTTGGTTCCAATACCACAAATGGAGCTTGTGCCTAACGTAGAAACAGTTATTTCATCATTAGTAATTACAGCAACAGCAACAGCAGAAGCAGCAGCTTCTGCTTCAGCCTCAGTGTCATCCAGGTGCGTACAAGAACCACTAGGGCACTTTTCTCTATCAAAAATTTTACTATCACTACGATCAGTCGCAGGTAAGTGATGAATAATTGATGAATTCAGTATAACCGAGCCAGGAGGCCATATGCCACTTGGGGCAGGTTGGCTGAAAGGAGGCAGCGGTGGTGGTGACATGACAGCACCTAACGTCAGTAAATATGCTGTCAGACTCTTAAAAATCACGTCAAAATGTTTTCAAAGGCATCAATAAAATACTCACCAAACTGAATTCTCTCCTCATCAAATGGGAAGTTCGGCAGGTTCTCAGAGGAAAACGATGATTTGTCCTTGATCATAGTAGTTGGTGCGTGCTTGTTATCATCTGAAGAAACTTTCGCAAGTCCAATTGGATTACATTGCACAGGATTCGAGGACTCATCAAGTTGAGACTGGTTAGAGGTAACTGCCTGGGAGATGAGTCACTTTCAGGGAATGCCAAAAATGAAGAATTTCATGTGTATAAATTTTATATAACCATACAAAACTATGCAAAGATGAAATCCAAATGAGCTTTGTAATGGAAAACTAGCCGCTGATCCTTTAGCAGGCAATGATGTGTGGATTCAATCAAGAAAGTACTGCACACAACATCAATCAAATTCCAGCAATTAAATAATAATGTTATAAGCAGGATACCTAATAATATAATTTTGCAGGATTTCAAATAGTCATAGAGAAGCAGCTTAACCGGGCAAAACCACAAAAATATGTTCACCAAATTATAAAAAATGTTTTCACTATTAGAGTTAATCTATGATGCACTGACACTTCTCCTCAAAAAGGCATACAGTCTCTGACACAACACTCGTCCGACACGCCTCCGACACATGTCGGACACGCCAAAAATGTGTCAGATGAAAAAAATATTAAATACAAAATGGACATGCATGTCCGACAAGCATGTCTTAACTATTTTATGATTTTTTTTAAAAACATAATTTCTTGTAGTTAAAATTTTTATTTATTTAAAATATAAAAACTAAATATCTTATTTCATATCCATAACATCAAATCAATCACCAGCACTCAATACCTCATTCATCGAATATTCTCATTTTCATTTCTCTTTGGCAACTCATGGCTTTGGTTGCACAACAATCCCGATGTCATCTCAACATTGATGTTTGACATCGTTCCAACATCGACATTTCAAAACCATCTCAATATCAAAGTCTGACATTGTCTTGACATTGATGCTCGACGCTAGCAATTTTTATACCTACAACTTGACAACTCATCTTTGTCTGGCGTATTCTTAACATCAAAGAAAGACGCAATTTGAAATTGACGCCCAATACTTACTACATAACATAAATGCCTGATTCTCCATAACACTGTCATCTCCTCTCTCGATGCATGATACACGATATCAATGTCGGACTCTCAACATCCTAATATTAATCATTTCAGCACAAATTCTAGTTAACTGACTTATTATTTCTAAATTATATTTAATATTATACTTATTTAATTTTTATACACTATTTTTTAAATATAAAAATTATAATATCATGTCCAGCCCGTGTTGGTGTCATATATTTTCAATAATTAACGTGTCTCGTATACGTGTCGTGTTATATCCGTGTCGTCGTGTCCATGTTTGTGCATCATAGTGGTTAATAGAAACTAAAATAAAATAAAATCCTGCAATTGGTGACTTAACTAAAAAGGTGCAACATTAGAATTAAGTTTTCAGTTACTTTTCTTTTAATCAAGTCCCCAATACTGAAACAAAAGCATAATCAAATTCAAGACAGGCTAAAACAAGGACTTTAATAGGTTTAATTCAATGAAGTTAACATCTTTTTCTTTTTTTCCAGGGTAAACATGTAAAGCTCAAGTTACAATTGCAAAGTAAAATTAAAATCAAAAACCAAAACCCACTCTGAAATGGTTATCTGAACCTAAATCTTGACGGGTAGGCTGCATATGCTTAGATTTTGGCCAGGTTTTCCATAACCAGGCATTTGAATAGCCATAACAGAATAAGTTAGCAAATCAATTTGTCAATTCTTTTTAAGTTGACCTATGTTGAAAATTAGACATAATATTTAGAGTAATAATTCATTGATAAGTCAATGAGTACAAGCATATGCACACAAACATAGAAGCGCACACAAACGAACACAAATGTATGAGTTAAGATTAATACTGGTTCATAAGGGCTGCTTGGTTGAAAGTAAAATAAGTGTAAAGTATTCCAAATGCAAGGGCTTTGACAATATTAGTGTTTGTTTGAAAAAAAAAATTTGCAAAGTAAAATAAATGTAATGTAAACCATATTAGTTCATTTTTGAGGTATACTAAGCTCGCAAAGTTTTGAGAGAACTGTTTACACTGCAACCAAGTTCACTTAACCGCTGCCCACCAGCTGCCGCCTCCCACCACCACCACCATCCTCCACCACTCAATGCTAGCCACCAATGCCGCCATCAGCCGCCACCCGCAACAGGACACCCGCCACCACCACCCCCCACCATCTTTAAACTTGGAATGTACCTTCCAAAAAAAAAGACACCTTTAAAGCTGGGGAATCATCAAATACAGCCAACCTAGCACTAATAACCATAAAATTAACTTTTGATATTGACAAAGTCACTCATCATGTAAGAATAAATTAACGAAAACCTAGGACCAAGAAAATAATCTAATATTATTTCCAGTTTTTAAAATATTTTAGGAATTATTTTGATTTCATTTTATTTTATTATTATAATTAATGTTAATCAAATTAGATGATATGACATCAAGACTTATCCAGGTTAGAATTCTAATTAGTTTTTTTTTTTAGTTTTTAACTTTATTTCTATAAAAAAGGGTGACGCAAATATGAAAATTTATGCTCATCAGCATGCAAATCATGCACATTGACGCTGTTTTAGTCGTTTAAATTTTTGCATTCAAGTATATTTCACAGTAAACCTATGAGGAAGAGAAGTGCTCTCTAATGTGTTTATATTCCCTTGGCCAATTTTAGTTGACTACTTAGACTGCAAGTAAGTCAATTCAGCTCCCAGCAGATTCCTTAATTCAACAGTTTCAATTCCTTGTTTTAACACAAGTTTCAACCTCGCTTTCTTAAAAGATTCTGAGCTATTATCAACAAATACAACACCAAGTTATTGCAATACTTGCTTGACAGCTTGATCGTACATGTAATGAACTTCAAAGAAAGCCCTTACATTTTCATATTCATTGATGGACCACTGTAATTAAAACTTACAACATGTGTGCTCATCATAGAGGTATGACTCAAGTATGTGTTTGGACATTGAGGACCTGAGTTTTATGATTACCTCCCTGGTTAGAATTTGCATTAATGAAACTGTTCATCGGAGGGAGAGAGGATGTTTGTCTGGAGTGTTCAAGTTGTGCAAATGAACGCCTCCCTGGTTAGAATTAAGTAAATGCACTTTATATTTTGTATTTTACTAATAATTTTTTTAAATGTCATAATATTTACTGCCTATTAGACTTTCAAAGTGAGCTAAGGAGCCTTAACTTCATCGCCTGATAAACCAGGAATGATGAGAGCAGACATGATCGACAAAATATATTTGCTCGATCAAAGAAGACTCAAGAGCTCTGACATAATTACCTGATTAGCTGTGACCAACAAGAATGATATCAGTCCTAAGCAGCATAGATCGGTTAGACTAGGGATGAATTTGAAACCTTATCTTATGTAGCATGATCAATTGTGACCAACAGGAATGACCCAAGTCCTTGGTGAAATAGATCGAGGAAGCCTGATTTCCCAATTTATGTCCCCCGATCAACAATGAACAGACCTAGGCATTAGGTGGGTTCGGTCAAGTTTCAAATGGGTCATTCTGGATCAATGGCTTGAAGAACATTAATGAAGCCCAACTCAACCTAATCGTCGGGTTAGGATCTTTGATCCGTACCTAGATTTGATTGAGTTAGGCACGGTCAAATCAACTCAAGCTAATTAAAGTATACTAAAAGAATCTCCAGACGTTGAGACGTGGGAGGCGTGCATTACAATTTATTCATTAGTAATGGATTTCTATTAAGCCGCTTTAAGGGCCTGTTTGGCAACCAACAGGATTTAACTATTTAGGATCTAGTAATTCCTATAAATCTTGGATTTAGTAAATTCTAGAGCAGTTAAATTCTGAAAGTTGTTTGGCAAGTTAAGTAATGAATCCTGTTAAATCTTGTGGAACTGTTTGACAATGTAATACAGGATTTAAGCCGGTTAGTTCATTTAAAAATTAAATTTATTATATTTTTAATTTAATTTTCATATTAAGTAAGAGTTATTTATTAATTTCAATTTTAATTACAATCAATAAGTTATAATGATAAATAATATATTTAGAAACTAGCTTAATTATCAAATAATTTAATTACTAAATATAGTACTAAGTGTCAAATTACTTATTTAGTTTATAATTAAAAAATAATATAATTAAGAAATAGTTTAAAATTGAAATTACTTATTAATTTCAACTTTAATTATATTTTTAATTATTCATTTTAATTATTAATAACTAATCATTGTAAATAATATAATTCAAATTTCAATTAATTATCAATCTGAGTAATTAATTAATTATCAAGTATATTAATTTTTTTAATTAATTAAATCAGTTGATCTAATTTAAGTAATTTCTATGATACTTCTCTGTCAATGTAATGGCCAGCAATTTCAAGAATTTCTACTCTGGTTGTTGTAGCCGTAGGCCTAGGGTTTTCTTTTCCTCTTCTCCAGGTATCAGTAGTTGTTCGACTTTGCTCGCTTCGCGTGTGAGGTAAAGTTTTGAATGAGTCAATAAAAGACTTCTTCGCCTCCTTCGACAATGTTCCTTCCTGTTAGGTCGGAAGTCACAACAGCTCGCCGTTCTTTTGTTGGATCAGAAGTAACGATGATAACGGGAGGGAGAGAACCCGTTACAAAGATAACCATTTTATCCCATTCGTGCACTTCTTCAGTCAAAATCCCATAAATCCACTGAACTCCCAAATTTAGTAAATCCGGATTTACCACAAATACGTGATAACGGAGAATTTATTCCACCGTGAGATTTATGCCAAGTCAACATCCTATTTGGCAGGATTTGTGCTAAATCCTGCTTTAAATCCTGTGTAAATCTTGTTGCCAAACAGCCCCTAAATGTTGGGCAAATATTTAAATTGATTTTTTAAAGTGGATTGATTATAATAAAACCGGGCCTTGTAAAAAATAGCTTATCAAGTTATTATAAATAAATCAAACCTAAAAGTTTTATAGCATTCATATTTAATAACTTGGAGCCAAGTGGGAGCAACTAGTGACGCTTTCCTTAAAGCAAGGTAGCACTCGGGTTCGACTATATTTACGGTACATTTTTTTCTTGATCTTCTTTCTTCAAGATAGCTAGTTTCACCACAAGAACTAGTTAAGTTTTCTTTTTCATTTGTTTCAGCTTCATATTCCACGCCTGCATGTTTCCTCCTCCCCCTCCTAACCTTCAATGGCAGCCAGTGACCTGATTTATTCTTCCTAGAATACTTCCAGGGCAACAACATTTTTTTTCCTCTTCTCATTCTTCTTCACTAGGCATATCATTTACAGCAAGGCATTTTTTATTTTTATTTTTATTTTTTGAAAATTTAAACTATCTAAAATATAATTGATAATTGAGAATAATAAATAGTATACCTATTTTTGTGCCGCAGTGTGTATCAAGTGTAACTAGTAAACTCTAATAATTAATTATTTGAGTTTTAAATCTTTTGACTTATCAAATAAAGTAATGTTTTTTCTCTCTTATAGATTTTAGACTTCTGAAATAATGGTTAAATATTTAACTAAAAAAAAGAACATACTTTGGAAATATGGAGTTCAAGTTGAAATTGAAGCAAACAAGGCAAAATAAGGCTATGTTTACAAAAATGTAATTTTGCAGAAAAATTATCAAACCTGTTAAAAATCAACAGTACATCTCACTTAAATTCATAAAAAAAGTAAGAGCATATCATAAAGTTAAATGAAAGACCTCTAATTATCTTAAGCATTTACATTAAAAAAAAAAAATCTTAAGCATTTACATCTTTGAACCATCAACAATACATTGATGAAATGATATAAATTCATATTCTACCGGAGATAGTAGTTGTGGACCTAGTGGTGATGTTTCTTCCTTAAGAGGAACACGTAGTCCCCATGGATCGATTTGTTTTTTATGTGGAACTTGATGATAATGATCTAATAATGCCACCAGTTTCTGGAAAAGAACCATGAAATTTGGATTTTTTTTTTAAACGGGGTTGCATTTATTCCATAATGAGATGTTCTATTGAAAAATCCTTCCATTCATAACCTCTGAACATGGGTATTGAAAGAGAAAGTAAATACTACTAAGAAGTAAGGAAAACATGGGCACAAATAGGAGCTTAAATAATATCAAATGGTTGCTTAGACATAAGATTAAATATTCATTAATTTTTATTTATCAACAGTTCTAATGGCATAATATATTTGAAATGTATTGATGCATGTGAGCACATCAAAAATGCAGATTGGTTGTTCAAAATAATTGATGATATTTTTGAAATATCTAAGAAGAACAAGACACTCAATATTAATAGATAATGCAAGTGCATATAAAAACGTACAAAGGATGCCAATGGAAAAAGGGGAAACATCTTTATTGGAGTCCTTACGCAGCCTATCTAAATTGGAATCTTGAAAAAGTTTGAGACTTTTCGCAACGTTAAAAAGCTTCCACCAAAGTCAAAAAAATTATGCATTCACCAATAAACTTATTAGGGTAGAAAGTTTGATGATAAAGTTTACACATAGAGAAAATTTGAGACCAACTGTTAAAAGTTTTGCCACAACTTAATTAACTTTGTAAAGCATCTATGGAATGAGGAAGAAATTAGAAGCCAGGTTTACTTCTAAAATGGAACAATAGTTTGTTTGCCAAATGCTGTGAAGGAAAAAAAGTAAAGAAATTTATAGAATAGTTAAAAAGAAATTCTAACAGCAGCTATTTCGCTTCAATCGTTCTTTCTACATCAACAATACTACTATAGATGCAAATAACAGCATGATGATTAAGGTACAAAGAAATACACTGCAGAAAACAGAGGCAATAAAGATTTAGTCAGTTACCTGCTGATTCAAGTGAACAGTTCCCCAAGAACCTAAAGGTACTGAAGCCTTATCAAGAGCAATAATATTGTTACCAAAGGACAAGCTAGGCTCAACATTCCCTCTATCATTAGCTATGGCTAAATCAGAACCTGCACGACTGGACCTGTAGGAGATAATGTGAGCGTAGCTAGAAAAGAAATAATTTCAACGGAAATAATTCTAACAGAGCCTTACTTCAGACTATTGAACTTTGAATCATAATCAGCAGAGTTCACATCAGGGCTGCCAATTGCTGCTATTGTCGGGCATATCATGCTTGTAGTAGTTAACTTTGGGGCCTCCGGATCAGATGATGGCCTTCTATGTGAAATGGCAGGAACAGAATGAACATTTTTTGCAGCACCTCCATCTGTAAAAGTAGTAACCATATCTGATTTATAGGCGATTCCATTACTTGAAAGAGTAACACGATGCCTGTGAGGTACCTGTTAGCAAAGCAACATGTTAAGTTACTGAAGATGTATTGGTTAAACCAACAGATAGCTTAAGTTGCCTAGTTAAAAATAGATTCCGTATAAGTAGTAGTTCATTACTCTTGTGGCCTTATGTTTGGAATTGGTTTCTCTCTCCCTCTGCCCTCGCCGTTCATTTGATATCTTCTTTTTAGACCGTACCTCAACAAAACCATCACCATCAGAAGAAGCTTCAATTCCAGGCTGATTAAAAACCCTGACAATGCCACTGTGCAAAGGAGCATCAATATCATCCTCTGGAAGCCCGTTCATGTTTAAATTTCCTCTGCCCCCATAAAAATTGGTAGAAGCAGACATGCTGGTCTGCAGAGTTTCTCTCTTATTGTCTAGTTTCATATTGCTAATCACACCCATAACTTGTGCATCAGAAAGGGCTGCTTCTTCATTCATCAGCTTTGTTGATTTACTTGTAACAGCACCCTTCTTGCCCACATTTCTTAAGGGAATCCCCACAGGATCGTTACCAGAATTGGGCTTCCAATTGTAGCTACTTTGTTTAAAACCCTCTGTGCATTGCATTTGCCTTGCTCCACTCTCCTTAACTCTATATTCTGTTCCCTGAATATGCCTCTGAACCTTTCTTTGAGGTCGATTTGCATTTACATATGAGGTTTCAGTCCTTGCAAAGGATGAAAGGGAACCAGCATTTCTAACATTGTATGTTAATCTGCTCCCTCTAATCTCAGATATAGTTTCAGGAGCTTTCAGCCCAGCCAAAGATTTTCTAGCAGAAGAAAATGAATCAAAATTTGATCTGCCTCGTGTCCGTTTAGAATAAACCATGGATCTAAAGTTCTTATTTGAAATAGCATCAGGATAGCCTGAATGGGAAATCAAGTTTTGAAAATCTTTCTTCTCATCAGAAACAGCTGAAGCTATCCGTCTCTTCGAATTAATAACATCATCCCTTGGTATATCCAACAATGCAGTAGGCTGTTCAGAATCCAAATTATTTTGAGATGGGTTAGTGATCCCTGGAGAACAAACAGGTTGCTTATCTGCTGAATAAGAAGGATGTCGTTTTTCCAAGCCCTTTGTTGAAGTAGGATCTTGACTCACTTGGTTCTTTGAGGAGCCTCCAGAAGGATGATGTGTGTAGGAAAAGGTCTGCGCAGATATTGGCAGCACACTTTGAGAGGTGGGTGGTGCGTATACTATCTGACCAAATTGCAAAAATGGAGGATGTGGAGGATTTACATGGGTAAAAGAATCAATCTGTGAATTTAGAGGAAGTGGCATCTGAATTGAACCAATTTGAATAGTGGGAAGAGGAGAGGGTATCAATGGAGGACTAGAAAATAGTCCAAACTGAAGCTTAGCAGGCACATCATTCTGGCCAAAAGAGGTACGAACTGAGGCTGAGTTGGAGCAAAGTGTTGATGTTGAAGGCAATGGTAAACGTGATACAGCTGCAATAGGATTTTGACCTGAGTTTTTAGATGCTCTGATGCCATCAGCAGGATGATCAGCAGTTGTTACTAGACCGAAAATCATGTCTTCCTGCTCCTTAACAGCTTCTTCTACAATTTCAGAAGAGGCATTCAAAATTTTATCGGATATCTTCTCTTCTGATTGCAAACCAACTGCCCTGCTATCAGCAAAAATATGCTCTGCAGTGGAATCACTGTCATGTCCCGCATTTGAACTCGTCTTTTCATTGAATTCAGAATCCTTATTAAACAAATAGTGACCAGAAGTTCCTAATTGAACATTACTTTCAATGCCATAAGAAGCATGACCTATTTCCATTGGTTTCTCAACAACTACATTCAAGGATTCAAGCTTATTTTTCATTTGAATCTCCCAAGTATCATTTTCATGTACCCCATTATCTTCCTGGTTACTATCAGAACCCTCATCATGATCTTCTTCTTGCATTTCTTCATTGTCCTCAATAGCCCATTCATCATCTTCACCATGAAAAGGTATAACCTCTAATTCAATTTTCCCAACATCCAATTCTGGTATCATGGATTTGCCCTCAGAGAAGGTCATATTTTCCTCCTCAGCAGAAATTGTTATAGCTGGGGAACCTCCGCAATCATCAAATTCATCATTCGAAAGTTGGGTAGGTGAACTAGGGGGATTAGAGACAGAGAGAGATGACTGAGAGCCATATCTTGGGCTACTCTTTTCCTCTGTTTGCAACAAAGATTGAGCAGGTTCTTCCATCAATTCAGGCATTCTGGGTTGTACTCCGGGTTCTATGATTCTTTGACGATAACTACAATCATACACACTCTGCACATTGGATTCTTCGTTTCTGCCTGTTTGGTTGATTCGTGCGTCGCTGGAAACTGAAAATGATGAATTAGGGCCTGTTGATGCAGCTCCAAGAGGCTTGTTATGAACAGAGGATGACATGGATGGAGGCGGGGGCACGCGAGGCTGCCTTATGGTATGACGAACCCTACTAAATGAGGCTAGGTCATCCATCTCACTGTTCTGGAAAGATCTTTCTGAATAAGGGCCAAGCTGGCTTCCATCAAAATGACCATGGTCCCATCCACTAAACATGGCATCAATATTGGATCTCCCATTAAATTGATCACAATCCCTGTTTATATCCCAGCTATGAGCAATTTGAGCCTGATCACCTGACATTCCTCTCTTAAAAGATGTTGCAACAGACTTTGGCCCATAAATGCCCTGGAATTGTTTCCTGTGAGCGCTTCTGTTCGAAGAAAATCCATCCTGCCGTCCAGATAGATGACCACTATCTTGATCTTGGGATTTAATAATTGAATTGCTATCATTGTTCCAGTTATTTTCTGTCTTTCCATGTTGATAAAATGAATGGTTCTCAACGCTTGAAGTGTGAGACCTAAACCCTGCTTCAGATAAGCTACTCATACTGGGTGAATCCAATGAGGGAGAGCTGCTAATGCGTTCCGCTATTGTTTCAGTTTTCTCACTTCTAGAAAGATCAGAATCCCTCACAGAATTTTTTTCCTTCATCCTATCATTGGCATTAGCTTCAGTCTGCCTACTTGCAATCCTGGCCTCCAATTCTAACAGCTTTTGCCTAGCAGCTTCTTTTCTTCTTTCTTCCTCCATAAGAATCTTCTTCTTCTCCTCCTCTCTTGCAATCCGTAGCTCCTCTGCTCTCCTTGCAGCTTCCAACTTCTCTTGCTCGGCTCTCCACGCAGCCTCCCTTGCCTCTTCTTCAAGCAACCGCCTCCTCTGTTCCTCCTCGCGGACTATTCTCTCCCTCTCTTCAGCTTCTCTACGAGCAACCTCCATTAGTCTAGTTTGTTCTTCCATCACACGCTGCCTCTCCTGCTCTTGCAGCCTTTGAACCCTTTCAAGCTCGGCTTCAAATGATTCCCTTGCAGGATCAAAGAGATCTGCGTGCTTTACAGCTTCTTTCCTTTTCCTGAGCACTTTACCCTTCAAATCCAACATGACATCACTAGAAAAAGTATCCTTCCCACCCCAACTGGCATTCTCAGTATATGATCTCCCAACATTTGGCATTAACTTTTCTTTAGTGAAACTCTGCAATGAATCATATGTAGAAAGACCTTTAATCCTTGGAGACAAATGGCCCTTAGAGATCTTAGAGTTATTAAAAAGTTTCCCTCTTTGCCAAACTTCGGCCCTGTCAATAGAACCTTCAGTAACTACTCCAGTACCAATGCCCATACCGGAGCCAAATTCTTTTCTGTCTCCAAAAGGCAATCGATCATGGCTGCCTTCTTTACCAGTTCCTCTACTCATAGCTGAATTCCTAGGACCAAAATGATCCTTATCAACATGCAACTGATGGGTAGTCAAAATTTCTCTGTTCGGCTCAACCGTTATCCTCCAAGAGTTAAAATTACGATCTTCCTTTCTGAAGGCCGAGAACTCCTTCCCATATGGATCGCCTCTGCCTGAATCCTTCGACAAAGAACTACGAGGTTCAACATCCGGAAAGACACGACCATCATAATGATCAACATGATTCCTGTCTCGCTCATCATCATCCCAATCAGATGCGCGCCTCATTCTCACATGTGGGAGAGAACCAGGGAAAGTACCAACCTCCTTCCTTGATTGCTCAAAATAATCCGAGACACGATTTGATCTTCCATCACTGCCCTGGTTATTCTTCATAGTCGGAGGTGACGATCTCAACTTTGGATTCATATCAACTACAGACGGCAGCTCAGCTTTCTCTGCCCACACATCAGAGTTCTCGTTAACTTGCTTCTGCTTCTGCTTTGAGAAATATGTAGATGTTGCCATAAGAGACGGAAAATCCTCCCCTTTCAATATCACAGTTTTCTCCATAAAACCTTGCGGCTGAACGCTGCTACTAAAACTTCGTTGCTCAACCGTAGACAAAGTTCTTGAACCGCCATCTTTATCACTAAAATCTGAAATAGGCGGAGTAGGCTTGGTCCAGCTCATAGAAGAGCTGTTCCCAATCCCCAGCCCAGATCCGCCATGGCCTGACGAGGGCTTTGATAAAGCTGGATCGAGACGCTCGTGCTCCTTTCTTAGCGAAGGCAGGTTCACGGGGGGCGGAACAGCCAGCCTCGGCGCAGGCTTAAGCGCGCTGGCCCCTGAGGAGCTCCGAGGCCGGGAGAGAACCACCATCCCACCGCCGCTACCAGCGGAGCGAGGACGGCCATTTCCATAGCCGGCAACGGTTGAAGACGAAGACGATTTACCGTAGGATTTGTTGAGATTAACAGAAAGAAATTTGCTGTGATGGGCCATAAACAATAAGACCTCCCAGAAACCAAAACGACATGAAACTCCTCGATCACCTCGCCGCGCACAATAGAAAAAAAGAAAGGATCTCACGGCCGATGGCTAGGATTAGGGTTTCGGCGTTTCCGCGTCGACCAAGGAGAGAAAGGGAAAGAGGTCTGAGCGGTGAAGGAAGGTAAGATTGCCGTCGATCCTATCTATTTCAGCGATGTCTGTGAACGTTCTTACTACGACGGTGAGTTAGGGTTCAGGCACGGCAGAGGAGACGAAGCGGGAGTCTCTGACCTGAGAGAATCCCGGCTCGAGGGAAGAAGAGGGATGGTTGAGTTCTCACGTGAAATACTGCGACCCGTAAATTGGGAATAAATAAATTTCAGCCGTCCATTATTTGTATGCCTATTAAATAGACTAATTAGTTAAACATTAAGTAACATGAATAATAAGTGTATCGATTAATTATTAGAATTTTGGTGTGAAATTAATTAAGATTTGCATAAATTTAATTATACTAATTAATATTTAGATGAAATTACTTATTAATTAATAAAAATAATATGACTAATTATTTAATATTTAATTGCTTATTAGACTTATTAATTAATATTTAGATGAAATTACTTATTAATTAATATTTAGATGAAATTACTTATTAATTAATAAAAATAATATGACTAATTCTTTTATATTTAACTACTGAATTTGCTAAGGCTTAAGGGAGTTTTATGGTAGAGTCTAAATATTAATATATTAAGAATTAATTTAGATATATTTTAAAGGTTAGATGATTACTACATTTGTTTCACATCGAGACCGTAAAGTTTATTTCACATTTCTTGGGGCTAAATTAATAGCCTCGTAGGCCTGGGTTACCTAGTAGCAATCGGGTTTGATTAAATTTATTTAAATTGCTTAAAATTAAAGGTGGATTAATATTAAATACTTTAGTTAGTGGCCAATTTTAAGAAATTGGTTGAGTGTTTTATTAATAAAATTAGGAAATTCTAGAATTTTATCCATTATTAGACTTTTGAATTATTAGAATTATCTAAGGGTTTTAATTAAGGGGTTAAGAAATTGACTTTTCAAATTAAAATGAATTTTGAAGATTTTAGATTTTTAATAAATATTAGACCTTATAATGAGTAGTTAGACTGTTATTATGCTTGATTAGGAGTTTTCTATGAAAAGTTATAAATTTCGGAAGTTTAGACTTAGATTTTGACTTAGGTTTGACCAAACTATTGACTTTGACAAAATTTTGATTTTTTAACATTTTTAGAAAATACTAAACCTTAATAGGAGTTGATTGCCTTTGGTTTGATTAAATTGGATTTTTCTAGAATTATTTATGATTTTTTCAAAGTTTTCTTAATTAATTGAATTTTAAAATTTGTTTAATTAGGAAGGTTTTGGGAGTTTTAATTGAAATCAACTCTAAATCTCATGGAATCACCTCCAAAGGTCAGGAATGACCCAAGGAGGTGTTTCCAAGTGTTTAGAATTTATTTGGGTTTTTTTATTAATTTTATTAATTAATTTGATTAATTGTTACTTTTTATTAGAAATCAAATAAAGGCTAGATTAGAGGTTCAGTCAAAGGGCTTTATTTTCCCTAGGTAGATAACTACATTCTGGTCATTTTGAAGTATTATTTGCATTTTTTTAACTTAATTTGGATTTATTACATTTTTTGAATTTTTTGGGTCCTCAAAGAGGATAAATTTTGATAAGGATAATTTTATGACATAATGAGCTCCAAATTCAGTAAAATTTAAAGCTATGGTTTAAAATATCACTAAGTTTACTTTGTTCAAGTTTCACCCCTATTGGGTGTGTGTACAGCTCCCTAGAAAATTTTTAAGTTTTATAGACATTTTCCTTATTATTTTCCCTAGGTGTATCTACTATTCAAATGGGCATGACACTTGGCGTGTCTAACCCTGGTACACATGCATTCACGTCACAAAAAATTCACAGAAAAATACTAAAAATCGAAGGAGTTATGAATTTTTGAATTTTTGGGTCCAAAACGGACCCATTACCTTGAAAATTCATATCACAGAAAATTACAAAGCATCTGACCCTAGAAAAAACACAGAATATGCCTAAGATGCTCAAGAACATTCCACCAAAATTTGAGATCAATTTGATCCCTGGATTGCAAGAAAATTGGAAAAAAATAAATTCAAACAAACTCAGTTTTCTTATAATCCAAAGTTCAAAACAAATTAAAATTAATTTTAATAAATACTACATTAAATTATCTTTCCAACAAGCCCAAAATTCAATTTTCTATGAATTTTAAAAGATTGGGCATTTTTTGAATTTTTTTAAAACAAATTTGAGTTAAATCAGCCGCCGGCCCAATCATTGGCGCGGTGGCATAGCATCACGGCATAGTGCCATATATCGAGCCTTGAATAAGCCACTTAACCACATTAGATCCACGATCTGACCGTTAAAACCAAATGCGATGAGATCGACAGCCGAGAGGCCACCCTGTCATCATCTTAGACCGTGGGAGGACCCGTGTTCAAATCTGGAGGGAAACCATGCGATCAGGGGGCGATGCGGCTGATTCTGGGCTGTCCGATCACACCTTCAGCGCGATCGGATGGCTCTAGTTGAACTAGAGTCAAATTTGGTCAAAATTTTTCAAATACCCATATCTTCCAAAATACTCAACAAAATCTAACAAAATTAGAAACACAACTAGAGGGCAACGTAATCTAAGAATGTCGAGAGTTTGGAAGCTCCATACATTGTAGATTTTCTATAGTTTCAAATTTGATTTCCACCTAAAAGTAAGAAAATCTTACAATCTAGCTAGTGGATTTTTGTAATCTTGGGCTCCTTTTGCTCCTACTGATGTTTGCTATAAGTTTTCTGAAGACTCTAGAGGATTTTGATGGTTGGATTGCAAGTTGTTGAAGATAGAACATTTTTTCTCTCTAGAATGGCCTCTCCTCACTAGAATAGTGATTTGAGACTTGGAAATGGTGGGGAGAAGCTTGAGAGGGCCTTAGGGAGTGCAGGAGAGTGTAGGAAGCTCTTGGAGAGTTTTTGGGGCTGCTGGAGCTTGGGACTTAGGTGAAAAATGAGCAATATATGGGATTAGGGCAAGTTCTCCTACCTTAAGCCCTTGCTTTTGAATTGTATGGCTATGATTCAATTAGGAAGGGCTTAGATGGGTGACATGTGTCCCATGTGTAGCCTAAAAATAGGAGAAAGCAGGTAATTTAAAGGAGACTTGCCTTAAGCCAAGAGAGGGGGCCCACACCCCTTTTTCCTCATTTGGCTAAACCAAGCCATGGCATGGTTAATAGAGCTGGATTATGGGTCAATTAAGAAGGGAAAAAGCTTATCTCCATCAGCCTAAAGCATATTTTGGCTTGGAGAATGGGTTTGGTTATGTGGCGTTAAGGGTGCAACCGAGTCAGGCCGACTCGCGAGCCGGCTCGAACTCGACTCGGTAACGGGCTCGATGAGTCGTGCTTAACGAGCCCGTGAGTCGAGCTCGAACACGAGTTCGAGCTCGATGCTAATCGAGCTCGAGTTTGAACATGTCTCTGACTCGACTCGTCGGCTCGACGAGCTGCTCGACGCACGCGGAAATCCAATTCTGGCAAGCGGGAAATCTAATTCTAGCAAGCGGAAATCCAGTTTTGGCGAGCGGGAAATTGAAATCTTAGAGCACGCATGGATCTAGACGACGAACGAGCTCGATACGACGTCGTCGGACGCGAATAGAGCTCGGAACGACGATGGCTTTACTCGGGACAACGATGGTTCATGGATGAGCTCGGGATGATGGATCTTGGTGGCAGAGCTCGTCCAGAGCTCGTTGAATCTCGACTTGGTGGCAGAGCTCGTCGGATCTCTTGGTGGCAGAGCTCAGGCGACGGATCATGACGGCGGAGCTCAGGAAGATGACGGACAAGCTCGTGATGACGGTTCTCGACGCCCGATGGGACTTTGAGTTCGGGATGACGAATTTAAGTGTGCAATCGAGTCAAGCCGTACGCCGACGTTGTCGTTGGAAGCAGACGTGGACGCCGGACGGTGACGAAGCAACATTGGAGACGTCGCAGAATTGGCGACGACGCGAGCACGTCCGAGCTCGAACTGCTGCTCGAGATCTCGACGAGCTTTTTTTTACTCTGTCGAGTCGAGCTCGAGCTCGACTTTTGAGCTCGACTCGAGTTCGAGCTCGAGCTCGAGCTCGGCATTTCTCAGACAAGCTCGGCTCGAACAACCGCTGACTCGAGCCCGACTCGACTCGTTTGCACCCCTATGTGGCATGATGAGG
This sequence comes from Dendrobium catenatum, assembly GCF_001605985.2. Lineage (NCBI taxonomy): Eukaryota > Viridiplantae > Streptophyta > Magnoliopsida > Asparagales > Orchidaceae > Dendrobium > Dendrobium catenatum. The sequence continues at coordinate 13,800,506 of NW_021319682.1, read as the reverse complement.
TAGCTAAGGAATGGTCTCATTTCAAGGGTTTTGTTTGACCCATTGACTTGTTAACCAGTCAATGATGACTAGGATGTGCATGAGGGAGGTCAAGAGTGCTATAGAAAATCATGTCAAGAGATTTAAAGTTAGGGTTTAGAATTTAGAGTAAATACATGACATTGGAGGGGGTTTTAACCCTTCCAAATGGGTTGACCAAGTCAACCCAAGGGGGTTTTGACTTGGATAAATTTTGGATATGCCAAGGGTGTCTAATTTACTGCTTTTGATGGGTTAAATTGATTTAAAGTAGCTTGAATGATTAAACTTGATAAGTGTTGGGTTAAAGGGTTGATTTGGTCAACTATGGTTGACTTGGTCAACCTTGTCAAACCATGAGTTGAGTTTAGGTCAAACAGATTCAAATGAGTATTTTGAGATTAATGAAAGTGATCCCATGCATTTAGTAGTTCATTTGGGTTGAAAATGGATGTTTAAATCCATTAAGAATATTTTGGTCAATCATGATTGACTTGATCAACTAGGTCAAAATAAAGAGTAAGTTTGCATCCAATGTGTTCCTAAAGTCATTTAGGATCCATTGGAATGAAATTTGGAGTTTGATATGGGTTGGAGATGTTAAAATTTGAGGAAAATACCAAAAATCCCCTTAAATGTATTTTGGTCATTTTGACCCCTAGTTAAACCTGGGTCAAATTGGGTCTGGAAAAGTGCAAGTTGCTGGACAATATGTCATGGGGGAGGCCGTGGACATTATCAAGTGGTTTGGGGAAGGTCCCAATATCATATTCCACAAAGTGGAGGGTCTAGTGGCATGGATCGTAAATTTTTGAAGATTTTGCAGCCTTTGAAAATGGATTTTATTTATGGGGTTAAAAGGGTCATATTGAGCTCAAACTTGGAGGGCTGATCTCAGATATATGTCTTAACAATAGACAATTGATAGATTTTGAATCGAAGGTCAGTTGACTAGGTTTTGAAGTGTTTTAAAAAATACTATGAAAGGCTTTCAGGACATAAACCCTTAGCCTTAGATTTTGGACTGGATTTGCCTAAGATCTAAATTGATCATAGGGTCTGGAGACTAGAAGAATCTTAGGGTCTAGAGTACAAGAATGGGTCAAAGCGACCTTATATAAAAATGAGGTCATCATCTACCACGCTAAATTAAATTCAAAATTTCCTTAAAGCCTTCCATGGGGAGCAAAAAACACCAACGACGTGGTGTCTCTGGGAGAAAAATTATAATTTCATAAACATGCAAAAAAGACCCATGGAACTCGCTCCATAAAACATGCATACTTTCACATGCTTAAAAAATACACTTAAGAACATATTTAAGGGTTCAAAATATACAAATTTAAGAATTTACGTCTTCGAATCGGACCAAAACAAGTTGATTTTAATACTAAATATGGAGGTATTACTAATAGAGTATTCTGAGAGCATTTGGATTAGTTCATTGTCATTTTTATAGATGATATTTTGGTTTATTGTAAATTTAAGGAACAATATATGGCTTATCTAAGGATTATTTTGGAGATGCTGCGGTAACATCAATTGTATGTTAAGTTCTCCAAGTGTGTGTTTTGGTTAAATTTTTTTTTCTTTTCTACGATATATGGTGAGCAGCACATGTATTTCTATAGATCCATAAATGTTCAAACTATTATTAATTGGTTGAGGCCTAGTATTATATGTTTCTATGTTCAAGTGCTTGAAATGTGTGATAAAAGGAGGAAGGAAGAGAGAAATGTTAGATAGTGTGGTGAGTATTATAAAGTTGGTAGATATTATATGTGCAATACAAGTGAAGTTATAAGGGCCTGTGCACTTATATATATATATATATATATATATGTGTGTGTGTGTGTGTGTGTGTGTGTGTGTGTGTGTGTGTGTGTGCGC
>NW_021319682.1:13786457-13797354 GCF_001605985.2 Dendrobium catenatum | reverse complement strand
TAAACTAATAGCCTCGTAGGCTTGGGTTACCTAATACCAATCGGGTTTGATTAAATTTATTTAAATTGGTTAAAATTAAAGGTGGATTAATATTAAATACTTTAGTTAGTGGCCAATTTTAAGAAATCGGTTGAGTGTTTTATTAATAAAATTAGGAAATTCTAGAATTTTATCCATTATTAGACTTTTGAATTATTAGAATTATCTAAGGGTTTTAATTAAGGGGTTAAGAAATTGACTTTTTAAATTAAAATGAATTTTGAAGATTTTAGATTTTTAATAAATATTAGACCTTATAACGAGTAGTTATACTGTTACTATGCTTGATTCGGAGTTTTCTATGAAAAGTTATGAATTTTTGAAGTTTAGACTTAGATTTTGACTTAGGTTTGACCAAACTGTTGACTTTTTAACTTTGACCAAATTTTGATTTTTTTTACATTTTTAGAAAATACTAAACCTTAATAGGAGTTGATTGCCTTTGAGTTTGATTAAATTAGATTTTTCTTGAATTATTTATGATTTTTTCAAAGTTTTCTTAATTAATTGAATTTTAAAATTTGTTTAATTAGGAAGGTTTTGGGAGTTTTAATTGAAATCAACTCTAAACCTCATGGAATCACCTCCAAAGGTCAGGAATGACCCAAGGAGGTGTTTTTTTAATTGAAATCAACTCTAAACCTCATGGAATCACCTCCAAAGGTCAGGAATGACCCAAGGAGGTGTTTCCAAGTGTTTAGAATTTATTTGGGTTTTTTTATTAATTTAATTAATTGTTAATTTTTATTAGAAATCAAATTAAGGCTAGATTAGAGGTTCAGTCAAAGGGCTTTATTTTCCCTAGGTAGAGAACTACATTTTGGTCAGTTTGAAGTATTATTTGCATTTTTTTGAACTTAATTTGGATTTATTACATTTTTTTTAATTTTCTGGGTCCTCAAAGAGGATAAATTTTAATAAGGCTATGTTTATGATATAATGAGCTCCAAATTCAGTAAAATTTAAAGCTATGGTTTAAAATATCACTAAGTTTACTTTGTTCAAGTTGCACCCCTATTGGGTGTGTGTATAGCTCCCTAGAAATTTTTTAAGTTTTCTATACATTTTCCTTATTATTTTCCCTAGGTGTATCTACTATTCAAATGGGTATGACACTTGGTGTGTCTAACCCTAGTACACATGCATTCACATCACAAAATATTCACAGAAAAATACTAAAAATCAAAGAAGTTATGAATTTTTAAATTTTTTGGTCCAAAACAGACCCATTACCTTAAAAATTCACATCACAAAAAACTACAAAGCATCTGACCCTAGAAAAAACACATAATATGCCTAAGATTCTCAAGAACATTCCACCAAAATTTGGGATCAATTTGATCCCTGGATTGCAAGAAAATTGGAAAAAAAATAAATTCAAACAAACTCAATTTTCTTATAATCCAAAGTTCAAAACAAATTAAAATTAATTTTAATAAATACTACATTAAATTATCTTTTCAACAAGCCCAAAATTCAATTTTATATGAATTTTGGAAGATTTGGGCATTTTTTGAACTTTTTTAAAACAAATTTGAGTTAAATCGGCCGCCGGCCCAATCATTGGCGTGGTAGCATAGCGTCGCGGCATAGTGCCATATATCGAGCCCTGAATAAGCCACTTAACCACGTCAGATCCACGATATGACCGTTAAAATCAAATGTGGTGAGATCGATGGCCGAGAGGCCGCCATGTCATCATCCTAGACCTTGGGAGGACCCACATTCAAATACGGAGGGAAACCACAAGGTCAGGGGGGCGACGCGGCTGATTCTGGGCCGTCCGATCACACCTTCAGCGCGATCGGACGGCTCTAGTTGAACTAGAGTCAAATTTGGTCAAAAAATTTCAAATACTCATATCTTCCAAAATACTCAACAAAATCTAACAAAATTAGAAACACAACTAGAGGGCAACATAATCTAACAATGTCGAGAGTTTGAAAGTTCCATACATTGTAGATTTTCTATAGTTTCAAATTTGATTCCCACCTAAAAGTAAGAAAATCTTACAATCTAGCTAGTGGATTTTTGTAATCTTGGGCTCCTTTTGCTCCTACTGATGTTCGCTATAAGTTTTCTGAAGACTCTAGAGGATTTTGATGGCTGGATTGCAAGTTGTTGAAGATAGAACATTTTCTCTCACTAGAATGGCCTCTCCTCACTAGAATAGTGATTTGAGACTTGGAAATGGTGGGGAGAAGCTTGAGATGGCCTTAGGGTGTGCTGGAGAGTGTAGGAAGCTCTTGGAGAGTTTTTGGGGCTGCTAGAGTTTGGGACTTAGGTTAAAAATGAGCAATATATGGGATTAGGGCAAGTTCTCCTACCTTAAGCCCTTGCTTTTGAATTGGATGGCTATGATTCAATTAGGAAGGGCTTAGATGGGTGACATGTGTCCCATTAGCAGCCCAAAACTAGGAGAAAGCAGGTTATTTAAAGGAGACTTGCCTTGAGCCAAGAGAGGGGGCCTGTTAAGAGAGTTGCTATTTGCATGTTTTACATTCTTGCAACTTGTATTATTTTGATGATTTCAAATATTATTGTTTTATGTATAGATATCTCCTAACACTTTTTGGAAGATTTGTTTTTGCTCTAGTGTGTACTAACATTTCAGAAAAATCAACTCCAAACTATGAAGACTTCAAATCAAATTCAGCATCCAATCATTTGTAAATTAACAGCTTTAAAATGGTTTTTGAATTGAGAGGGAGTGGTTGTAATTGAGTGAATATTCACAATACACACATATGGGGGAATAATTTTTATGAACTGATCGTACGGGACGAACATAGTTCGTACGGGACGAACATAGTTCATACAGGACGATCATGTCAATTAACCCCTTGGAAGAGCAATGGATCGAACAGGTAGGGAGAAAATTTTTCTAAGTCCTATTCGTCCGGATGAATTTAATATTCATCCTGGGACGAACTCCTCTGAATTCTCACTTTGCACTGTTCATACAGACGAAATGCATGGTTTGTCTCTAGACGATATTCTCTGTTTAAAATTGTCCAGGACGAAATTTACCCTTCGTCCCTAGACGAAACTCTCTGTTTAAAATCGTCCAGGACAAAACTTGTTCGTCTCAGGACGAACCAAACTGACTTACCTCAGTTGGTTACATCCTGCAGGGATTTGGAAACCGTCCTATGAAATAACCGTTTCGTACCGGACGAACCTAGTTTGTACGGGACGATGATCATGTACGAACATAGTTCGTACCAATATACATTAGGATCATTTCTGACATTTTAAGTAAAATCGATCGAGACTATCCACGATCGTACTGGACGATTCACTGCGTACATAATTGAAAATTTGCAGTTTTTGGGCAGTTTTTCTTGTCTTTCCTATATATAGTCCAAATTAGACTGCCACAAAATCTTTTTGTCTTTGATCTTCGTGCCTATCGAAAGAAGACTCAAGGAGAGAGTGAGAGAGAGCATTCAAAGAAGGATTTCTTCCATTGGAGCATGAGGGCTTTACTTGGTGTTCAAAGGTAAGATTTCCTGCTTGTGATTTGAGATTACTTCACTCTTTTCTTTATTCTTTCTAGATTTTTTGTGAGGAGATCTGTCAAGGAGATCGGGTTCTCTGCCCACACTAGGAGAGTGTGAAAGGACGAAGGGTTCTCTTTCCACACTAGGAGAGTGTGAAAGGATGAAGGGTTCTCTGCCCACACTAGGAGAGTGTGAAAGGACGAAGGGTTCTCTGCCCATACTAAGAGAGTGTGAAAGGACGGACGGTTCTCTACCAACACTGGTGATAGTGTAAAAGGACGACGGTTCTCTACCGCACCGGGTAGTGGTGGAAAGAGTGTTTGTAAAGGCTTCTCCGCCTTACTGTGGGTGCAAAAGGAGAGACATTATTGGTATTAGTGCAATACTCATAGGGTGCCTCTGGGGAGTGGATGTAGGTCTGGTTTAGACCAAACCACTATAAATCTTGTGTCGTTTATTTTTATTATTTTTTTATTTTCTGCATTTTACTGTTTAAAAAGTTGTGGTTGAAAAACTTTTTATAAAAATTTATTATATTTATTTTCGGTTCAACTCATCTAAAAGAGGGATAATTTTTAACTACCAATTCACCCCCCCTCTTGATAGACGTGGGACATTAACTTATCTTTAACAACCTATTCACTAGCCTCAATAGGGCCCACACCCCTTTTTCCTCATTTGGCTAAACCAAGCCATGGCATGGTTAATAGAGCTGGATTATGGGTCAATTAGGAAGGGAAAAAGCTTATCTCCATCAGCCAAAAACATATTTTGGCTTGGAGAATGGGTTTGGTTATGTGGCATTATGAAGTGGCTAGGGAATGGTCTCATTTCATGGGTTTTGTTTGACCCATTGACTTGTTGACCAGTCAATGATGACTAGGATGTGCATGAGGGAGGTCAAGAATGCTATAGAAAATCATGTCAAGAGATTTGAAGTTAGGGTTTAGAATTTAGAGTAAATACATGACATTGGAGGGGGTTTTAACCCTTCCAAATGGGTTGACCAAGTCAACCCAAGGGGGTTTTGACTTGGATAAATTTTAGATATGCCAAGGATATCTAATTGAATAATTTTGATGGGTTAAATTGATTTAAAGTAGCTTGAATGGTTAAACTAGATAAGTGTTGGGTTAAAGGGTTGATTTGGTCAACCATGGTTGACTTGGTCAACCTGATCAAACCATGAGTTGAGTTTAGGTCAAACAGATTCAAATGAGTATTTTGAGATTAATGAAAGTGATACCATGCATTTAGTAGTTCATTTGGGTTGAAAATGGATGTTTAAATACATTAAGAATATTTTGGTCAATCATGATTGACTTGATCAACTAGGTCAAAACAAAGAGTAAGTTTGCATCCAATGTGTTCCTAAAGTCATTTAGGATCCATTGGAATAAAATTTGGAGTTTGATATGGGTTAGAGAAGTTGAAATTTGAGAAAAATACCAAAAATCCCCTTAAAGGTATTTTGGTAATTTTGACCCCTAGTTAAATCTGGGTCAAATTGGGTCTGGAAAAGTGCAGGTTGCTGGACAATATGTCATGGGGGAGGCCGTGGACATGATCAAGTGGTTTGGGGAAGGTCCCAATATCATATTCCACAAAGTGGAGGGTATAGTGGCATGGGTCGTAAATTTTTGAAGATTTTGCAGCCTTTGAAATTGGATTTTATTTATGGGGTTAAAAGGGTCATATTGAGCTCAAACTTGGAGGGCTGATCTCAGAGATATGTCTTATCAATAGGAAATTGATAGATTCTGAATTGGGGGTCAGTTGACTAGGTTTTGAAGTGTTTTAAAAAAAATACTATGAAGGCTTTTAGGACATAAACCCTTAGCCTTAGATTTTGGATTAGATTTGCCTAAGATCTAAATTGATCCTAGGGTCTGGAGACTAGAAGAATCTTAGGGTCTAGAGTACAAGAATGGGTCAAAGCGACCTTATACAAAAATGAGGTCAACATCTACCACACTAAATTAAATTCAAATTTTCCTTAAAGCCTTCCATGGGGAGCTAAAAACACCAACGATGTGGTGTCTCTGGGAGAAAAATTATAATTTCGTAAACATGCAAAAAAGACCCATGGAACTCGCTCCATAAAACATGCATACTTTCACATGCTTAAAAAATACACTTAAGAATATAATAAAGGGTTCAAAATATACAAATTTAAGAATTTACGTCTTCGAATCGGGCCAAAACAAGTTGATTTTAATACTAAATATGGAGGTATTACTAATAGAGTATTCTGAGAGCGTTTGGATTAGTTCATTGTCATTTTTATAGATGATATTCTAGTTTATTCTAAATTTAAGGAACAATATATGGCTTATCTAAGGATTATTTTGGAGATGCTGAGGTAACATCAATTGTATGTTAAGTTCTCCAAGTGTGTGTTTTGTTTTTTTTTTTTTTTCTTTTCTACAATATATGGTGAGCAGCACATGTATTTCTATATATCCATAAATGTTCAAACTATTATAAATTGGTTGAGGCCTAGTACTATAAGTTTCTATGTTCAGGTGCTTGAAATGTGTGATAAAAGGAGGAAGGAAGAGAGAAATGTTGGATAGTATGGTGAATATTATAAAGTTGGAGAATATTATATGTGCAATACAAGTGAAGTTATAAGGGCCTGTGCACTCATATATATGTGTGTGTGTGTGTGTGCGCGCGCGCTCGCGCGCGAGCGTGTGTGTGCATATGCGTGTTGTTGACCTCATTTTTGTATGAGCTCACTTAGACCAATCCTAAACCCAGATCAATCTAGCCCCCAGACCACTCTAGACTCTAGGATCTCCCTAGAATCCTAGTAGGATCTATCTAGACCCTAGGATTCCTCAATGTTAATATAGACCTTAGGATCCATCTAGGTCCTAAGATCCTTCTAGACTCCAAACCCTAGGATCCACTCTAGACCCTAGGATTCTTCCAAATTAATCCAGACTCTATGACTTCTTAGATTTTAGAACTTTTTTATATTCTAAATCCTAGGATCTGCCTAGACCCTGGACCAATCTTGACCCTAGAATCAATTCAGATCACTGGTTAATCTCGATTCAAATTAATCCAGACCTTTGTTCAATTCAAATCTTAAACAAATCTATACTTCAGTTCAGACCTTAATCCAGACTATTAATTTAAACCTCATTTTATTCAAAGTTCAAACCTATCAAGAGTTCAAATCAATTCATACTTTAAATCTATCCAGATTTCAAACCTCTTTAAACTCCTAGGTAATTCAATCTCTAGTTCAAACCCCACTTGATTCAATCTTCTACCAAACTTCAATCCTATCCTATCACTTATGATCATCTTAAATGATCATAAATGATTTGGATAATTCAAATCCAGAATTTGAAAAAAAAAATGAAGGGTAAAAGGTTAAGTCCTGGAAGCGTTTTCCATTAAATTTTCAAACACTTTGAAACCCAGTCAAATGACCTCTGATTTAGAGTATATCAATTGTACATTGATATGACATGTCTCTAGAGGCAACCATCAAAATTTGAGCTCATTCTGAGACATCTAACCCCAGAAATTAGACTAAAATTCAAAGGCTATAAAACTTTCAAATATTTATGGCATATGCCACTGGATCTGCCACCTAGTGGATCATGACCTTAGAGCTCTCCAAACCCTCCAATCACTTCCAAGCCTTTAACCCTGACGTGTTGATCATTAAATTATATTTTGGTGGGCCCATTTTGATCCCTAGTTGACCAAGGGTTAAAATGACCAAAATACCCCTTAAGAGTTTGAATACCCATTTTGAATAAAATGACCTCCAAATTTCTTGGAACTACTTCCAACAATTTTCAAATATTAAATCTAACCTCTTGGATCCAAAGTCAGAGCTTGGGTCAACCTAGGTTGACCAAACAGATCCTTTAGGGTTCAAACATTCATTTTAACCAGATTGACCTTTCTAGACCTTGGAACCATTTCCAACAAACTCAAAATATCAAAACAAATTGGTTAAGCCCAATTCTGGCCTTTGAGTCAACTTGGTTGACCAAGTCAACTAGGTTGACCCAATGGTCCCTTTAGGCTTTAAATGGGTCATTTCAATCCATTTGACCTATTTAAGCTCTCAAACCTATCTCAAAACTTTAGTCAAATTCATTCAAACTTATATAAGTCAAATCACACAAGTTTGATTTGGTCAAACTTTAATGACTTAGTTAAACCTTATATTTAATTTATTCTTTCATTCAAATTCTGATCCCATTGCTTTAAAGATCTTTGAGTTTATACCACTTAATACTTTGAGTATTTTTTAACATGCCTTAAGTCACATCATGGTCAATTTGACCAAGTCAAGCCTTTGAAAATTTTGGTCAAACTTGCATAATTATGGTTTGATCACTCAAATTTATAGTAACTTGCTTTAGGGTCTCTCCAACAAGCACTCAAACCGTTCTCCAATGCCACCTCAACTGCCATGTGGCATAGGGACCGGTCAAATGATCAAACCAAGGTCTTAGGTGGGTCAAACTTGGCCAAAACCCACCGTAAGCCTAATCCCCTCAATCGTTTTGAACCCAACTCATTCAACCAGCTTAACATCTTCTTCCCCATGTCCACCTAAGCCTAAGTTGATAGTTTGACCAGTCAAACAGTCAACAAATGTTTTGAATGGTTTAAAAGTGGTGAAAACCCTTGTCTAGGCTAATCCATTCCACTTAAACTCTCTTCAACCAATCAATCCAGCAGCTCAAGACTTCTCATTGCCACCTCATCAGTCCACCTGGACTTTGACTAGTCAAATAGTCAATTTAAGGCATTATGAGGAGTCAAACATGGTCAAACAAGCTCAAATTACATCCAAGCCCATGCCAATTTAGACCTAGCAGCTTTAAGAGTCTCTAAAACATTCATAGAGGCATTATAAGCCATTGCATCAAGATCAAGTGGCTTGAATCACTCACATATGCTTTTGAAGGACAAACACCCTTTCCACATAGATGTACCCTTGTCCTTTAGAAGCACTGCTCCTGCCTACCCCCTGGACAGATGTCATCATCAGGGGAAGCTTCCAAATGATTCCCAGCCCTCCATTAAATATGGAGTGGATTGAATAGGGCAAAAGACTCGAAATGAGTCTCATTGGAATCTCTCCACTCTCATTTTATTCTAAGCCGCTCCAAAGCTCTCTGCTCATTCAACCCCTCAAACACATCCTCTTCACTTTTCGACCAATATTCCACCGTCAAACCCCACTGGCAGGCGGATTCTAGTGAACCCAAGCTCAAGTCCATCCAAGTTTCCATCTGTTCAAATCACAGCTCATTTGGTCGAGGCATCAACTGGGAACTAATATGTAGATAGACTACAATTTCAGAGATATCATTCCCCCCCCCCATATCCCTTGGTAAAATCTCTTAAAACTCTATTATAGGACACTAGATTCTAGTTTAAATAGCTTTCTTACAAGTGTTTTTTAAATCTATTAAAAACTTCCCCTAAATTTATGTTCATTATTTTAATTTAAGTTTAAAATTTCAAGTCATTTCATCCATTATATCGAATGAACGAGGCAAAAATTGAATCCTAGGGCGTCATTCATAGTCTCCTGCGATTGTACGTTTTCTGGACTGTTGATCGCGCAATTAATGGTCCAGATTAAGCTGTTCCGCTGTTCGTCAAACTATGTAATCCATTCGCTCGATCAAACCCTAGTCTGTCTTGATCGTAGATGCTGGTTTAGAACTGCGGGGTCGATTCATCGTCGTTCGATTTCTTTGGTTGAGATCAAACCACGAAGTTTGATATCCATCGTTAGATGAATTTCGCCCAAAAATAATATATACGATCAATGCCTATGTGGTTTAACGAAGTTGTGTAAGGTAACCGGCAGCTGACACGTGTCTGACCGCCTCCACCAATCATTGGTGTTGCCGCATTTCTGATCTGGCGAATCCCTGCATGCCACGTGGCCAAGCCACGCTTTTAGACATTTAAAATGATTTAAAATTTTATTTTTAAATCATCGTTTTTAATGCCAAAAAATTTCTAAAAATATTAAAAAAAAAAATTAGATTACTTAAAATTAATAATTTACATCAACATTTTTTAGGAAAATTAATATTTTAGTTTAAAATTATTGTTAATTTATAAATTAAATATATATTTTAATTATTTAAATTCTTGAATATTAATTATTTTAGATTAAATTTAAATTAAAAATGATTTGAATATATTTAAACTTTAAGCTTTATTTAAAATTAATTTTGAATTTTTCAGATAAATATTTAAGTTATTTTCTTATTTTAAAATTTAAATCTTAATTTAAACTATTTGATATATTTAATTAATTATATTATTTAAATATTTAATTATTTAAGTAATATTTAAAGGAACTAAATATTTATAAAAAAAAGAAAAGAAATTTCTGTCAAATATTTTGGATAATTATTAATCAATTTAAAAAATATTTTTAATTTAAATTTGAATTAATTTAAATTAAAATTTAGTATTTAAATTATGGTTTAATTAATTAAGTATTTAACATTAATTAATATTTATATTAAAAATCAAATCAAATAGTTTTGAAAATTTTCAAATAAAAATTATTTTAGATAATTCATAATTTTTTTAAAGATAAATTTTACTTTAAATTCAATTTAAGTTTATTTTTAAATATTAATTAATTTAAATTAAGTTAAATGTAGCTTGATTAACATGAACCTTAAAATATTCAAATTAATCGAGAAAATTATAATTATATATAATAAATTGTTTGAAATTTCAAATACTTTATTTTAAAATTTAATTAGTATTTATTAATATTATATTAATTATTTTATAATTTTTTAAAAAAAATATTTTTAAATACTCTTAAAAATCAGAAATGACTCTCAAGTCTTTAAAAAAATTATTTTAATAATATTTTTAATTATCTTATTATAAAATTACATCTTTTATACATATGTTTATATTTATAAATATTTTATTTGAAATTTATTTTAAAATTATACATATTAAAATATTTAAATAATTGAGATCTGTTAAATGTTAAGACATGAATTAAGTTTGTGAATACAGTTAATGTATGTTATTTGGTGAACAATCATGTCTTGATTGTTCACTAGTCTAGTCTTTAATTACAAGTTTTATGTTAAACATTGCATGCTTAGGAAGCATACAATACTTAGCTTAGGCTCTCCTAGATCCAGGAATTGATTGTTATTCGTGTGTTTATTTTCATACTTGGTCAAGTGCTAGAAAATTGATTTAAGACCATAATAACTTAGTGACATCCATTAAGGCAATAATTTAAGAACTTTGATTAGAGAATTTTATAAAAATCATAATGATTATGATACACATCATTTGATTTGAAATTTGAA
>NW_021319682.1:13773560-13785323 GCF_001605985.2 Dendrobium catenatum | reverse complement strand
ATTATTAAACATATAATTAATAATATAAATAATAATTAAATAATTAATGAGCAGTAGAATTTTTAAGTGATTAATAAGATAATTAATAATATAATTTATAATTAAAACTAATAAAATAGTAAATAAATAATTAGTAGGATTATTAGTTAAATAATTAGTTATTTCAAAATAATTAGTAGGATTAAATATAATTTTAAATAGAATGATTATTATATAATATGTGATAAAGAACAAATAAATTTATAACTTGATGCGGAAGCGAATTAAGTGGCTTCATATTACTCCTTCAATTTTAGATCTCCAACTGTTTTAAATATTGTAATCTGTTGTCAAACAACTTCTCTGGATTTAACAGGATTTAAAAGTTGTCATACCAAACACAATTTAGGATCTATGAGCCTAGGATTTATTAAATCTTGATTTACAAGATTTAGTAAATCCTACTAAAATTGAATCCAATCTGATACCAAACACCCCCAAAAGTGATAGGTCTAATTATCAAAAAGCCTTTGTTATATTTATGCAGAAAATTCTTTAGGCATACAATAAAAAGTGCTTTATTTTAAAATAACAATCATATTTTTTAAAGATGATTATTTTAAAATGTTTTATTAATGACAAAAAAACTTTTATTATTATATTATTAAATTCTATTTGGAAATTTTTAATTTTACATTTTTAAATTTGAAATTTTTTATTAGGATGAGAATTGAATCATGATGAAAAATTGTAATTTCTACCACTTTCAATTTTTAAATATGGAATTGAAAAATCGGTTTCTAATGACAAGTTTTATTTTGAATTTTAATCTTTGAAAAGTTATGAACTAAACTAGTTTCAGTTTAAAGATAAGCTTTCTAATTTTTATATATTTAATGTCTATTTATATTTTATACCCTAACACCCAAGCGAAACTACAAGTGAAAGTATATGTTAAAGTTTATAATGTTTGAATTCAAGTAACAAGTTCTCAAAATTTATTTCTGAAGCTTATTAAAGTTTAAATCATACCAATGTTATCCTTATAATAATGTAAACCAATAAGTATTAGTAATCCCATTATTATTGTTTTCTAGTTAAAAGTTGTTTTATGTCATTTTATAAATATTATTTAAACTTCTTTTGTATATTACAAATAACACAATTCAGTTCTAAAATATAATTTTGGATAAGTCTACTAAGAATATGAATGCTCACTTAGTATGCTTATAAATTTTTAGGAAAGGGAAAAGGTTCAGCTGAGTAGACGTTGATAAGGCTAGGATTATTAGGAGCTAGCTCAATGAAGGTATTTTGTTAGTTATATTTTATATTTTGATGTGTAGAATAAAATTATATTGAATTAATTATATATAAGTCTTTTTGGAATGAAAGTTAGATGATTGTAAATATTATTTATTTATTTTAGATTATTTAGCAGGATCAAGTGTATTATATATTGTGGATAAGATAGTTAGGTTTATGTTTTAATTCTTTTATTAGGTACTGAGGCATAACAGAAGTGGTATCAAAGCAATTGTTTGAAAGAATTAAATCATAACCAGAGCCATAATAAATGATCTATAAATAAAAGGATGGAATTGAGATTAGTTTAGCATCATTTTATTTTTGTATATAAGTTATATGTGTGTAGTTAAACCATATCTTTATTATAAATAAAAGTATTGCTAATAATATACCTTGAAGATGTAGAAGTAGCAAATGAATAGAGTTCTAGTAGAGATGGAATTATCTAAAGTACTGTGGGGACAATGAATTCTAACTCTAGGATATAATTGGCTGGCAGAGTAGTTCAATTTATGAGAGAGGCTCATAATAGGATGATTAGAGTAAAATGAGATGAAGTAGATAATCACCTACAATGATTTTTTTAGGCTAAAGTCTCCTCATTTCCAAGGTGCAATGGACTAATGAATACATAAAAATATAGATTTCCTAATGAAACTCTTAAATATAGATGTGGATCAGAGCATATGATTCCCTAGATCTTCAAAGAACTTAGAATACTCAAACATCATATGTCTAGGCATGCCAATATTTCATTTCAATACTCTTAATTATTCTAGCATTTCTTTGTCGAGCCAAACATCATAATATATTTTAACTACACACATAATAATTATATATTTTTTAAATGAAGAATGTAAGATATTAAAAATATAAATATTTTTATTAAAGCATAAGAGTCTACATTAGTACATACTATGCTTACTATATCATTAGCTCAAAATTAGAGAATTAGCCAAATAAGGAGGAAATAACAAGAAAACTCATTATCATTCTATTTAATGGAAGAAGATATACAAAAGAAGTAATAAGAAAATTATCACTATAAAGGATCAAATGATCTTCTCCACACTCCTTTCACTAATCACAATGTTTCTTACACAGATAGGCTAAGATCTCTTCAAAATAAAAGTATCTTGCACTTCTCTAACCTCCCTTAAACTTTAATCTAAGGGGCCATTAAAGAAACACACTTATAAGGGCAGGATTTCACTCTACTTACAAAACTTTCCAAACAATAAAAAAGAAAAAGAAAAACTATTTATAGTAAGTATACGAATGGGTACTGTAAAGTTTGCTCTGCTACAATGTTGGTTGATCTGGCACGATTACTAATTGAAATGTCATAACTGTTTGTTGCATCGTTGTGGCTCCTCACGTTGGTAACTGCTCCACCTTGGTACTCCAGAAGTTTGAGTGATGCGATGTTCGGTGAAGAATATGACACTAAGGAATTAAAAGGTATGGCACTACAACATTCATTTTCTTGAAACACCTTATACTATAATATTGAATTTTGGCATAGCGGCACAGTGTAACGCTGCAACGCTGACTTTTGTTCTACTGTGATGCTTGAAAATAGAAAAGAGTAGCACCATAATGTCAGAAATTAGCACCTTGATGTGATTGATCTCAGTTCTACACCATGATATAATGTTGTGCAATTACACTACTCCAAACTTATAATTTCTATCATTTCTAAATATTTCCTATATAAACACAATCAAAATAAAACATTTTCACTATTCAAATATAATAAATAGTATATAATTTACACTTAACATATCCCTAAGAATCCCCTTAGAGCTATTTACTCAAGTAGCATAATTATCCTACTGAATCTATTTAAAGGTAAGGTTTTACAAATTATTGAAAATACTGAGAAGATAACATTCTAAGAATAAAAGATGCCTTGAACTCATGATAATGAATGTTATAGTATTTTCCTAAGTAAACCCATCTAAGTTTATTGTGAATTAGAGCATATACACCCTTAGATCTCTATCAAGGTTGTAAGAATATAAAGTAAGACTCTCACATTGCTACAGTGAATTTATCTTCATAGACCTTATAATCATTTTCATCCTATATCTAGGTATCAAAGTTTTCTATCTCAATTCTCCAATTTGTTCCAACATTTCTCAGTCGAGGCAATGAATAACACTAGGTTTAATTTCACACATGGACATTACATGAATTAAATGAAGTGCAAGGGTAATTGAGAATAACTATAAACAATTCTATATACAAAAGTCTACAATAGGAATTATATGCTTCATTCACATCATAAGCCCAAAATAAATATTATTAGCCTACCATAGAAGTTATTTTACAAAAAATATATTTCCTAAATATTAATATAAATGGTACAAGAGATAGGTGGAGTAAATATCACGTGGATAAATTTTTACAAGCAGTTCCAAATAGTAGATGCTCCTTGGATTGAATTCCCTTAGGCACATTCTTTATCCACTATAAACTTGCACTGCTTTACTATCTTGAATAAAAATAAATGACCAACCCTCAACAAAATGAAAATAAAACTATTTATATTAAGTACAAAATATGAGATAGGTGTTGCAGTGCTATAGAGACGGGCATTGTGGTGTTATAATAATGAATTAGCACCTCGATGCTCATTACTTGGCTCTGCTATAGCATTGGGTAGAATTAGCACAATGCTTCCATAAATAACTGCTCTAACTCTTGAGATGTAGAGCTGAGGGCAATTTGGTGCCGGAAAACTGCTATGGTGTTGCAATATTAAACCAGAACTTATGTTATAGTACTCCTAGCGCTTAGGCGCTATATACGTTAGTGCTAAAGCTTTACCAATTTATAAACCTCAGACTGCATAGCACTCCAAATCATGATGCTATGGTGCTTCAAGGGCCAGCATCATGGTTTTGCAAAAATTTTTAGCTCAATTCGCCAAATCATGATGCTATGGTGATCAAGAAGTGGAATTAGGGCTTTGATAGGGTCATGATGGCAAGTGTCTGGGTGTTGCGATGCTTAAGTAAATCTCCAATTTCAAGTCTATTAGCCTCAAATTCCTACACAACATGAACTAAAACACATTTTCACTAAGATTTTAATCATAAAATAATAATGTATTATTCACTTTTAGCAAATTTCCCCTTGCTTAAGTTGTTGCTTATCCTCAGGCAATGTGATGGCGCCTTTATTTAATTTATTTATCCTTATAAAACTGCATATTAGAAATGAATAAATATAAGAAAATATTTCACTAATTGATGTTAATTGTAATGCATTAAAGTTTGGCAATTTTAATTAAAATAATCATGCATAAACATTTTAAGTAATCTTTTTTATTAGTATCCATATTTAATTTCATCTACTGCATATGTATGTGCAGTGGTTAACTACATGGTTAAGTTGAATGACTTATCATTTAGAAATATTCATATTGTTGTTAACTTTCAAAATTCATTTATAAGCATCAACATGTTTTAGGATACTTACACTTCCCTTGTTTTATTTAGTATTTAGGTTATTTTTGAATTGACCTCTCATGTACTAATTTTTTATATTTCTGTTTTTATTTTCCTTATAGATTTATGCTTTTTTTTCTTTTCTTCTTTTTCTCATTTTATTTTTACTTTATGGAGTACCTTGGTAATAATGTTGAATACATTATTGCTTTGTCTCTTTTAGTAACCTAAATATTATTTAATGAAGGTTGTTATATAGTTTCCCAATGACATACTTAGTTTATAAAAAAAAATTAGAATTAATCAAAGTATTACCTTTTTTAAATTAATTAATCAATTATAGCTGGTATTCAAGTGCTTTAGAGTTATAGTAGTTAAATTCAATATGAAGAATTAGCTTAAATGATTTGATTAGTTATTGTTAAGATTGTTTAATATTGTAATTATTTTCATTTACTCATTAATTTAAGCACCCATAACCTTGGTGTAAGCCACTTTGGTTTTCATGATAACAAACACATGTTTAGTGTGACTAATGTTCATTTAGTGTTTCAGGTTTTCACACATGATCAAGCTAAATCATGAAGGAAGCTGCTTAAAGCTTGGGTGGAGACTGGATTTGGGGTACTTTTTTTGTAAACACTTAACAATGATTTAATTTCAACAAATATGCACCTAATTAAATAATTTCATGCATATTTGATTTCACATAGTCACGTTTTAGATAACTCATTTTTATCTTGATGTAAAACTAGGTTTAATTAATCAACCTCTTCCCATGCCAAAAATTCAAATCCCTCCTTAAGGATTTTGTTTATGGTAAATCCCTCCTTAGGAATTTTATTTTAGGAAACCCATCTATTAAATGCCTTTAATTAATTTGATCCTTATTACCCCTCATCAATCATGAGATCAATTCTCATTGGAAGATTTGAAATCCCTCCTTCCTAATATTCTTTGGCCGAAATTTTCATTAAATCTGTTCCTAGTTGTTTTTTTTTCCTCACCGATTCCTTCCTATTTTATTATAATGCCTTATTAGACCTAATTAAATTTCATATTAATCTTGTTCCTTAATTCAAATTACTTCCTTAAAATCTTCCCTCCAAGTCTCTTGGTTTACTTAAGGCTAAAAATAACTCAATTGAACCTTAATCTTTCCTTTTGCTGTCTGAAATTATGCTCCATTCTCCTTGGCCGAATTTTGCAATTTTTGTAGGGAACCCTGAAGCTCCCCATGCCAATTCCTTCTCCACTTGAATCTTAAACAAATTAAAGGCATCCTTAAGCAATAATTTCAATTTTCTTGATGGATCTTTTAACTTTTCTTGGAATTCTCTTGGAGGATACCTAGTGGGGTGAAGGCTTTACCATGGATCAAAATTTAGTGATTTTTTGCTAAAATTTTCTTTATTTGATATAAAATTGCTGTAAGATATTTGCAATTCTTTATTTAGATTTTTTTTTTTTGTGATTCATAATCTCATCTTTACTTCTTATTTATAAATTTAAAGAGATATAGCATGAATGTGATTCTTGGTGCAAACTATTAATCTTTCTTTGTGGTGAATTTAAATCTAGTTTGAATCATCTGCTGACCTTGTGCAAGAATCTTTTGAAGTAATTATATTTATTTAGAAACTCCATCATATCATTAATCAAAATCATATTTTTTTCATATTTTATTTAAGTTAAAATTATTTTCAAATATCACAAGTCTTTTTAATCAACTAGTTGTGAATTTTCAGGTCTTATGTTTTGGATCTAGTTTCAATCTATTTGTGATTTTATTTGAGAATTTTTTTGATTAGTTTTATTGCTGTAGAATCATCATCTTATTTGTGGTTGAATTCATATTTTTCTAGAATTTATAAAGATCAAATTCTATTGGATTATTCTATGTTATTGAGTTAACTTGTTGAGATTTTCTAGTGAAAATATTTGGAGACTTGTTTTCTTTCACTTGTGATATTTTATTAAATATTTTACCGAGACTTACTTGCATATCTTTTTCATGTTTTTATTGATTTAAATTTTATGCTTTGAGATCATTTTTATTTTTAAAATATTAATGTTGGTTGGTTCTTTAAGTGGAAGCGTTCTACATCTATATACAAGTTACACACATCTTGATTTGAAATATTTTGAGAAACCTATTTATTATATAAATTAAATTAATAATCCTTTAAATATTTGAAATAATTATTATATTATCTTAACATCAAATCTTAAATATTTTTATAGTAAATATCTTTCCAAAAAATATTTTGATTGTATACTACTTTGCATTTTATTGACTTATTTTGAAACATGGTTTTGTCTTACGTTTGAATCACCTTTGATTTATCTTATATATTTCTCTATCTATAGTTTAAGGTGTCTTTAAAGTTAAAACGTGTTATTCTAGAAATTTAAAAATATATAAATAGCATTCTTTAGTCATAAATTTGTGTAAGACTAGTTACCTTCAGCTTGAGTGTGGTTTTCAATTAGTCTTGTCATATCTTTTGAATTATTTTGAATT
Source organism: Dendrobium catenatum (assembly GCF_001605985.2). NCBI lineage: Eukaryota > Viridiplantae > Streptophyta > Magnoliopsida > Asparagales > Orchidaceae > Dendrobium > Dendrobium catenatum. The sequence goes on along the minus strand of NW_021319682.1, from coordinate 13,778,057 downwards.
TGACTCTTGAATTATTTGCTTGCTAAGTTGCTATCATCCTAACATATTTTCTTATAAAAATTTCAGCAATATTTATTTTACAAAATAGTACACAACTTTTAAGTACTTACATTGCTTAATTGCCCACATTACCTAGTCTCGGAAAATTGTTTTAAAAGTTGTTTGCTTGTGTTTTTTTTTTTTCAAATACATTTAGAAACTTAATTTAATTATATTTGCATATTAATATAATATAAAATCAGTGAGTAAAGTCGTTTATTTTTTGTGATTAAAACTTTGTTTTTGTGTGGGGTTTGAGAGCAAATTCTTGAAAATTATTCCTTTTTGAGATCAAACTATGAAAATTTTTAATTATTTAATTTTGCCTTTCTTTTGTGACTTGTATTATTGATGCGAGTTTCTCACCATCATGTGAGGTAGTTTCTTCGTGGTGTTAGGAAAATATGTTTGTTGTAACCATTTTAGTTTTTGCTTAAATCCTTGTCAAGGATTGGACTAGGCGTGGAATAGGACAATTTTAGGTTTGGGCCAAACCATGATTTTTTTTTGTATTCTCTTTATTGTGATTTGCTTTATTTTTATGTTACACTCATATCACTAAGTTTTATACAAAGTAAAATTAAATAATTTTTAAAATTACCACTCTAGTTAGTGCACAACCCGATTCACCACCCAGCCCCCTCTTGGGTTGTCATAGTGTTTCTCAACTTATGCTTCCTTTGATTTATTTAGTATTTAGGTTCTTTAGGGATTGAACTCTCATGTACCAATTTTGTATATATTAATTCTTATTTTCCTTTTAGATTTTTGTTTCTTTTTCTTTTCTTCTTTTTCTCATTTTATTTTTACTTTCCGATGTATCTTGTCAATAATGTTGAATAAATTATTATTTGTCCATTTAAGTAACCTAAATATTATTTAATTAAGGGTTGTTATATAGTTTCCCAATGACATACTTAGTTTATAAAGAGTTTGGTGAATTAATCAAAGTATTACCTTTTTTATAATTAGTCAATCAATTTATAACCGATAGTCTACTGCTTTGGTATTATAGCAGTTAAATTCAATATTAAGAGTTAACTTAAATGATTTGATTAGTTATTGTTAAGATTGTTTTACATTGTAATTGTTTTTCTTTATTGATTCATTTAAGCACCTGTAGTTTTATATTTTCTTTATTTTTAATTAAAATAATTTGCAAATTTTATACTAGTTAAATGAATATCAAATAGTGCAATTATAGAATTAGTAAGGAGCAATCAATAATACATAGCATAAAGGAGTTTTATACCAAGTAAAAAAAAAAGATAATAATATAACAAACATATAGTAAAAAGTGCAACATGACAAAAGGCAATCCATCGTACCTATATCCACTTTGCAATGAGCTATACTCATTAGAGTCATAAGTCTGTAAATAATAGATGATTAATCGTACATCATTACTACTAACAATACAATCAACAGACCATAAAAGACACCTACTAAAAGCTATACTCATTAATATCATCTCCACAGGGGCATCGCAAGAACATCTATAAACTCATCATTAGTACAACCCAAGAACATCATCATCAACTTCTCTCAAGTAAAGAAAACAAAAACAAAGAAATAAAAGAAAATAAAACAACTACAACATCAATTAATATCCTCCTCCTTCTCCTCCTCCTCCTCCTCATCTTCTTCTTCTACTAGTATTAGTGGTGGGTGGTTCTGCCAAATGTGGGGATCAAATGTGGGTCCTAATAGGAAGAAATGCTGGCCAGGATTCTCAAGCAAAGAGCTGCCCCTAAACATACCAACTAATGGTTCATTAAAATGTGAAGCATGAGAGCACTATCTCCACTACATATCCAATATATAATCCATTTTTTGTGTGATTCCTTGCTTCCACTACCTACTTTCATCCATATAAGTCTTCATTTGGCAATCTGATCCTAATTGAGATTAGTAACATGATCTCATAATGGCATGTTGGAATATGTTATTGGCTGACTAGGTAGGCTAGGAAGACTAAACTAACTATGTCCCTCTACCTCCTCTATGGTTCCTACTTTAAATTTATTAATTATTTTTCTTAGAGAGAGCATCAATGGAAGAGCTGATCTTCCCTATGCTCACTTAAGCCACCAATAAAAACAAATAAAGAATAAATTAAAGAGGGATAACCTAGACCTACATAATTGGAGTCCTTGATCATTGTACATCAAAGAGGAATGAATAAGCTTCCCTGCATCAATAGTGTGGCCCACCTAAATAGCCTAAATTAAATTTTCACGGTCTCGGGTCACCTTTCTAATGTTAGTGCTAGGAAAAATGTGGCAGATATGAAATAGTGTCAAGCCTTAGACACCTAAGTCAAATGAGATGCATGAAATTTTATTACCTTACCTTCTCTCTCTTTCCAAACTGCTTCACTATTAGGTCTAATCAACACCCTCAAAATTTCTTAGAGGTCAATTTGAGTGTGGAAAAAAGTTTTATACTTATCAAATTTAAGATCTTGTGTCTTATAGATTTTATTAATGCTCTCAAGGTCATAAGCATCCCACTTGCCCTGAGCATAATACCAATTATTCTCAGTTTCCTTAGCATTGGCAAAGAATTCTCGCATAACGCCAATAACACAGGTTGTTGGTTCCTCACAAAATGTATCCCACCCCTTTATGTTATAATATAGGCAGTGACACCACCATGACTCAGAAAACCCCTCTCGGGAATTAACTGCTTGTGGATAAATATTCATGCACACCTCTCCTTGGCCTCTACCAAAGAGGATGATGTTGTCATCTTACATACATGCATTCTAGAAGTCATGTTGAAAGGGAAAGGAATATAGGGCACAAGAAAATGAATACATGAATAGGAAAAACTCATAGGAAAAGAAAGGACACAATGAAAATGAAATTTTTGCAACCATTACCTTATATAGAAAATATAGCACCATGGCACTAAAAGGCATACAATGGAAAGACTAAAACAATTAATAAGTCAAACTGACATGGAATCTGTGGTGTGTATTGGCTTACCATAGTGCAACATTGGTATCAGAACTCGAAGAGCCAAACTTTTTGACTAAGGTACCACCATGAAGGTTGATACATATAGGTGCGTGGCACTTGGAAAAGATTTCTACCACAGTGCTAATGCTATAACACCTCTATATTAAAGATAATTTTGCACCATTATGCTATAATTGATGTTGGGCTTCGTTCAATATGAATTAGGATGTTAAGCCTAATTAAATGTCCCAAAGCTAACCAAGAGGGGGGGTGAATTGGTAATTTAAAAAATTATACTTCTACTCTTGGATTTTTAGAAAACCTTTTTAATTATTAATGCAAGTTAAATTTAAAGTTTAAAAAATAAACTTTTCAACCAGAGTAAACAACTTGCAATGAAATTAAATGCGTAAGAAAAATAAGAAAGAACACACTAGATTTATAGTGGTTCGATCAAACCTTGACCTACGTCCACTCCCCGGAGGCACCCTCCGAGTATTGAACTAATACCACAAAGTGACTCTCCTTTTGCCCCCACAGCAAGGCGGAGAAGCCTGTACAAAATCACTTTCACCTTCCCCGGTGCGGCAGAGTAGCCGAGTTCTTTGACACCAAAGAGATCTTCTTCTCGCCAAAACTTCCCTCTAGATGACCCTTGAATCCGATGGTACTGAAGTGCAAGTTCGCCGGAGCAACCGTGTGAATATCCCCTCCACACTCCCTTGAAATCCCCTCCAAATATCTTCTCCCTCTCAAACTTCACCCTTTCCTCTCTCCCTTTCAAGTTCTCTCTTTTAGTTTTCTCCCAAAGAACGAAGACACAATGGCTGTCAAAGATACACTTTGTCGGCCTTTTACACTCTCCAAGTGTCGGCAGAGAACCGGACCGATGTTGTTGAACTTCACTTGAGAACCTTCAAAGGAGATGTGAAGAAACAAAGAGATCTTCTTCTTCAAGTAACCTTGTGAATCCCTCACAAACCCCTCACTTGATCTCTCACTCTTCACTCTTACAATCTCTCTCAAACTCTTACTCTCAATGATCCCTCTCAAGAGAAAACAACTCCAAAGGCACTTGTAATAGTTTCTAGGACTCCTTATATAGAAAGGACATGAAAAATAGTTCAAAAAACTACTAAAAATATGTTTTTCTGCGTACTGGATCGTCCCGTATAAAATTGAGTTAGTACGGACGAACTGTGTAAAAAACTGTCCCGTACGAACCATTTGTGCATCTGTACGAACCAATTTTGTCCTGGACGAAATTGGTTCAGAGATAACTGATTCTGATCGTCCTGTAACCGAGACAACTGTTCGTCCCGTACGGATCATACAAAAAACTTTTTCAAAGATCTCCATTAGGTACGCTTGCTGTGTGTAATTTATTCAGTCATCAATTTCGATAAGTCACTCCCCTCTCAAATTTATTTCAACATAAAAAAGTAACATAGCTTTCAAATTCTCAAAGTATCTGCATGCTGGAACATTTGATTTG
>NW_021319682.1:13736957-13773460 GCF_001605985.2 Dendrobium catenatum | reverse complement strand
AAGTCTTTGTAGTCTGGAGTTTGATTTTCCTGAAATATTAGTACACACAAGAGAAAAAACAAATCTTCCAAAAAATGTTAGGAGATAACAACACATAAAACAATAATATTTGGAATCATCAAAACTATACAAGTTGCAAGAATGTAAAACATGCAAATAGCAACTTTCCTAACAGTTGATAGTGTTGGGTCACCCAATAAGTGTAAATAGCATTACGAAGCATGGCATTGTAGCAATACAAAGTTCCTGAATGAGTGGTGCTACAATGCTAAACTAAGGTGCTGTGGTGATTAATAATCAACACTACAGGGCTTTAATAATTAGTTTTATGCTGACATGAAATCTATCTTGCAGCACTAATTTAATTAAGCTAAATATTTAAACTTAAAAAATATAGTCATAAATCAAAATCATAATATGTATGCTTATAGCAAACACAAATACACGCAATGTTGACATGCAAAAAAAAAAAACACTCATTATAATTAATACAAATTTGAATCTAACAAAAATAGAGTTGGTTTGTCTCCCAAGTTGAGTCTTCAGCCAAACTTTGCCAAATTCTCATTTATGCTAGTTCACATTGGTATGACTTCTCAATTGATCTTTACTCTACTCCTTTATTTTATCCATTGGATTAATTTCACTGTTATTATCCAAAACACCATGGGGTCTACTATTAAATGAATGTATTAGCTGCACCAATTAATTTTCTGAATCCCTAATGATAATAGCTTGACTTTACAATTGATTCTTTAGCTGAAGCACTAAATTAACCAATAACGTCTTCTTTTGCTTAAATACATTATTTTAATTAAAGCCTAGGGGATAAGAAAGTCTAAGGTTTCCAAAAGATTATGGAGGAGGATTCTAGGTATTATCTATAAGGTTGCTTACTAGCATTCAAATTAAATTTGGTGTGGTTCCTCCAACCTAGATTATGAGGCTGGACTAACTCTATGATTATCCAATTTCCTAAACATTGCTACTTTCTAGGCAATCAAGATAAAAATGGCATTAAATCTCTTAGAATTAACCCTATTAGAAGGTTGCTAGAAGTTATTTATTTCCATTTTCTCTATCAAGGCATAATTCTCTTCAAAATGCTTTTACATTAAAGATCATTCAGCTGGCACAATAATTATAGGCCTAAGCGATCGTACAAGTCTAATATAGAAGGCATATATCACCAACTAATCTGATAAAGCATGGTGAGTGCACTCTCTAAGCATCTCCTTAAAATTTTCCCAACTCTCATAAATTCACTCTCCATCAAACTGGGAAAATGAGGTAAAATTATTCCTAAGCTTGGTTATTTTTGAAGATGGAAAGTACTTTGCTAAGAACTTATAGTTCAATTAATTCCAAATGGTTATAGAGTGTGGGGGTAAGAAATTCAACCACATCCTTATTTTATCCCTTAGAGAAAAAGAAAACAAATGAATTCTAATGACATCATCACTCACTCCATTATACTTGAATGTTTTAAACAAGCTAGATATAAGTTGGGAACCTCAATAGGAGTTTTCTCAAACTTGGAATTATGAAACATTTGGATGATAACAGGTTTCAACTCGAAGTTATTACCTTCGATGGTTGGTTGATTAATACTCTGGTGAATTTCAACTACTAAGGGATAAACATACTCCCAAAAACGTCTGGTTTGGTGTTGGTCTAGGTTTGGGTTGGTAATTCCAATGCTAATATACTTTTATTTTTTAAAATTTTTTGTGAGATTCCTTTCTATCTCTAAGTCAAATACTAAGGGTCCCTTATAGATTTGTTATGCATACACATACAAACACACAAAATGATGAAATGCAAGGAAAATTTAATAAGAATTCTAAAACCAAAATAAGTACACAAGTTATAGTATAATAATTGCAACAAATCAATGAAAAATTAAATAATACATTGGATTAAAGATGCAACTTTTTGAATAATATAAAAAGAGAATATAATCTCTCTCCAACAAGAGTGCTAAAAAATTGATGGTAGCATATGGTGTCTATGTGTCACATTGCTAGTTTAGTTATATAAGTGTATGTGTCAATCAAGAAATAAAGTGAAAGAAAGGCTTGTCAATCCTATTAAATAAAATTTATGTTTTTTTATTATATTAAATTATAATAAAAATGTGTATATAGCTGATGTTGCATAGGAACAACTCAAAAATATAGGAATTTGTAAATTTTAGAACTAGCATTGTAGTGCCCCAAATATTATTGCTGCAATTCCGTCACCACTATGGCATCAGAATAAGACATTGAAATGTCAGAGCCTTGGGAAATGATGCATGATTTGTGTAAGTATGTTTATCATGAGTTGAATTATACTTAAGTTTTCTTTAATATGAATTCTCTTTAAAATACAAGTGCACATGTCGATCAAGTAATAAAAGTGATATGAGAGAGAGTCAATCCTATAAGAAATTAGTCTACTTCTAGGCAATTATTCTAGTATTGTCTACTCTAGTTATATGATTTATCCTATAAAATGAAAATCAGGCTTATATGCTGACTAGAATAAAAATTGTAGGATAAATGTAAAGATACCAATAGATAAAGTATTTTGGACTAATGATAGTGAAATCTCCTAAGATTTCTTAAGTAAACTATCTTGAATTAATTATAAATTTGCCAATGCATCTTTAGATCTTTGTTGAACTTGTAAGGATATAAAGAAAGATTTATGGCCTTCCTATAATTATTTTGTCCACATAGAACCTAGAACACTAAACATCTTATATCTAGGCATGCAAGAGTTTCATTTCAATTCTCCTACTTGCTCCAATATTCCTTTATCGAGGCAATATATTGCACTTGGTTTTAGTTTTATAAATGGCCACTGCAGCTAAGATCAAGTGTAGTATCTGTTCTTATCAGTTTAATATCTGATACGTGGGCCATTGGCCCACTATGATATTAAATTAAATTTTGTTGGGGGAGGGCCCATTACGGCAGCTTGCTGCTGGGGTCTTCGGGCGTCGCCTTTGCGTTGCACTAAAGCCAAGGCAGGCGCACCCCTATAAAAATATATATATATATATATATATATAAATAGAAAAAAAAAAGGCCACTGCATATATTAAATTAAAAGTGAGAGATATTGAAAATATTTATTAATTATTTAAATCATAAGAGTCTACATTAGTAATTACTTACATTTTTAATGTATTAGTGCAAAACTACAAGTTTAGCAGACCATAAAATAAAAATAGAATAATAAAATAATATTCCTCTTACAACTTTTCTTTCCACACCGCCTTCCTCTCTTAATGCTTGCTTTCTCACGATAATGTTAGCCAACCACTCTAAAGTATGTGCCTTACTATCCACCAGCTTCATCTCTAAGAATTATATTTAAAATTACAATGAACACTCACAAAGAAATAAAATATCTATTTATACTTATTACAGAATGGCTTAGGCACTATAGCGCTCAATAAGTTAGCTATAATATGAACTAACATTTTGGCACTAATAAGTGGGGCTTCGCTGTGGTACTAGAATAACTCAACATAGTTATTAGTTGAATTGATGTGTCGCTTGCCTGATTAAGTACAGCTCCTCCTTTTGTAAACTTCTTCATCATAACACTACAAAATTTGGGTGGTATGGTGCTTGAATGTGTCATCGGGCACTATCATATTATATATTTTATCACTCTACCGCTAAAATAACCTTGACTCCAATATTGTGGTGCTAATTTTTAGCACTACAGTGTTATGAAGAACCATGGTGTTGACATTTATTCAACCGCATAACTTAATTAATTGACATTTTTCTTGAGGCTACTCGGCTATAATGTCCTATTCTTGCACCGAGGCGTTGATAGCACTACTTTTGAAACTTGTTGAATATGTGTTAGACTGTTAGACCTATGTTTATATCCAAAAGGCTAACCAAGAGAGGGGGTGAATTGGTACTTTTAAAAATTTACCTCTTTATTTGAATTTAAAAGTTTGAAAGCATTTTATCAAACTAAAAAGGCTGATTTTAGATTTTTCCAAAAATAAATTTTCAACCATAGAGAAATAAAATGACAAAAATTAAAAGCAGCGGAAATAAAAAAAGATACAAAGGTTTATAATGGTTCGGTCAAACACGACATACATCCACTCCCTGAAATTTCCCACTTTAGGTATTGACTATTACCACTAGTGTCTCTCCTTTCTCCCCCACAGCAAGGCAGAGAAGCCTTTACAAAAACTCTCTTCCACCACTACCCTATGCGGCAGAGAGCCGTCATCCTTTTACACACTCCAAGTGTAGGCAGAGAACCTCCAGCTGTTCACACTCTGTAAGTGTAGGCAAAGATCCTTCTGCTTTTCACACTCTTCTAGTGTAGGCAGAGAACCTTCTGCTATTCACACTCTCCAAGTGTAGGCAGAGAACCTTCGACTATTCAAACTCCTCGAGTGTCAGTAGAGAACTGGATCTTCTTGAAAGATCTTCTCATGAAAAATATAGAAGGACAAAAAAAATGTGTGAAGAAATCACAAAGTACAGACAGAGATTCTTACATTTGAGTAACCAAATGAACCCTTCACACTCCAGTAGTAAGAAATCTCCTTCAAACACTCTCTCTCACTCTCTCCTTCAAATTCCCTTTACTATTCATGAAGACCAAGTGACAAAAAGATTAATTGACAGTCTTAAGTGGACCTTTTATAGAAAAGACACGATAAACCATCCAAAAATTATATTTTTTCAAATTTTGACCGTCCATGATCATCCCGTACGATCATATTTCATACATACGAACAATATAAAAATTATTTCGTACGAACTCAATGTAAATTGGTATGAACTGCCTTTGTACCCAATCATCATCCCTTACGAACAAGATTCGTTCGATACGAACAGTTATTTTTTAAAGTTTGTTGGTACAAAAAAATAGGATGAACTACAAATTTACATAACAGAGCATATCGTCCTGGGACAATTGGAAATTATAATCTATATAAACTTCACATTTCTAGAATCCAAAGCAGATCATCCTGGGATGATTGGAAATTATCGTCTGCACGAACTTCATATTTGGTGAATCCAGAGCACATCATCCTGGGATGAATGTAAATTATTGTCTAGACGAACTTCATATTTGGTGAATCCAGAGCACATCATCCTGGGATAAATGAAAATTATCATATGGACGAACTTTACATTTGGTGAATCTAGAGCACATCGTCCTAGGACGAATGGAAATTATTGTCTAGACAAACTTCAGATTTAATGAATCTAGAGCACATCATCCTGGGACGAATGGAAATTATTATCTGGACAAACTTCACATTTGGTGAATCTAGTGCACATCGTCCTGGAATGAATATAAAATATTATCCGTACGATCTATACTTAGAAAAATTTTAGCCCTCTCTGTTTGTTCCATTGCTCGTTTGGGAATATAATTGACCAAATCATCCTGTACGAACATGGTTCGTACAGTACGATCATTTTAAAAATTGTGAATTTTAAAACTCTTCTCTAGGTGTGTGTGTGCGCTTAGTTACTCAATTTTAATCACACTCTCTCAGACTTAATAAAATGAAAAATATAGACTTCAATTTACAAAACATTCTAAGTTGACCGTGATTTAAAGTTTTCAACAATTTGAAGTATGATTTCTCTGAAATGTTAGTACACACAAAGATTAAAAATAATTCTTCCAAAATGTGTTAGGAGAAAATAATAATCAAAATAATAATATTTGGAATCATAAAAAATATACAAGTTGCAAGAATGTAAAACATGCAAAGCTAAGTAGCAACTCTCTCAATAATCTTCCCCTTTTTTATGATGGCAAAACAATTAATATTTGTGTAAATTTAAAAATCCTAAGTTTCTCCTAAACTCTCCCTGAATAAATAAGCATGTGAGTATAAGGGGTATTTATTATGAACAAATCAAAATTTTTTTAATTTAAAAGTTTTTCACATAAAAATGACACTGTAACGAGAACCAAAACCATAAACATATGAATGAAAATAAACAAATACATAAGACACGAGAAGACACGAACAAATCAAGATAAACAATCTTTCTCTCCCTTTTTGACAACAGCAAAAAGAGAGGAAGATTGTTTATCTTGATTTGTTCGTGTCTTCTCGTGTCTTATGTATTTGTTTATTTTCATTCAAAAAGAGAGGAAGAAACAACAACAAAAAGAGAAGAAGAAACGAACAACGTAAATGTAAGAAGTCATATGAGAAGCCTTTAATAATTGATCCTGAAAGAGATGAAGTTATAATTGCAATAATAAGATGAATGATCATTAAAGAAAAAATAAGGATTCATATAATTTAAATTAAGATATAACAAAGATAAGATAAATATATCAAGGTCATGAATGATAAAAATTAAAAGCAGAGAAAATAAAAAGACACAAAGGTTTATAGTGGTTCGGTCAAACACGACCTACATCCACTCCCTAAAATCTCCCACTTCAGGTATTGCACTATTACCACTAGTGTCTCTCCTTTTGCCCCCATAGTAAGGTGGAGAAGCCTTTGAAAGTGCACAGATGACACTAGAAAGTGCTCTAATACAACTTGAAAGTTCGTTAGGGATGTTAAGCCCTGTAGAACTTGCCCAAGCTAACCAAGAGGGGGGGGGGTGAATTGGTATTTAAATTTATTTTTTCATAAAGAATAAAAATTGTATAAACCAAAATCACACCATAAAAATAAATGCGAAAATTAAAGTGAGGAAGCAAGAAAATAAGAACACAGAATTTTATAGTGGTTCGGTCAACTCGACTTACGTCAACTCCCCGGAGGCGCCCTCCGAGTATTGCACTACAAACATTACTCTCCTTTAGCCCCCACAGCTAGGCGGAGAAGCCTTTACAAGAACCTCCTTTTTGCCACCCCGACAAGGCAGAGAACTTATCTCCTTTTGCTTCCTCCTGAAGCTGGCAGAGAACCACAGCCAAAAGCTAACTCCTTACCTCTACCGACCCTTCCACGGACGAGAAACTCTAGACGAAGAAGAAGCAGAGCGATCCTTGAAGCAACCCTTGTGAATCCCCTCACAAGCTCCCCTTCACAATATCCTCTCTCTCTCCCACTCTCTCTTTCTCTCCTCAAGGCCTTCTCAGGTCAAGGCAGCAGCCAAAGGTCTTTCAAAACGTTGAACAAGAGCTCTTAAATAGAAGAGCTTCAAAGGAGCTCATTAATTGCAAGTTGCCGACAATATCGTCCAGGCCGATATGGACATCGGCCTTGTCGATCAGTACAAATCTCAGAAGATCGGCCAGAGCTGAATGTACTCAGATGGCACTAGAGAGTGCTCTGATACCACTTGAAAGTTTGTTAGGGATGTTAAGCCCTCATGAACTTGCCCAAGACTAAAGAAGAGAGAGGTGAATTGGAAAACTTGAAAACCAAAGATAAAACGCCATCCAAAATCACCACAAACAAAGTGCGGAAGAAAATAATGCGGAAGCAATAATAAGAAAAGAACACACCGAATTTATAGTGGTTCGGTCAAACCTTGACCTACATCCACTCCTTGGAGGCACCCTCCAAGTATTGCACTAAAATAAGTGTCTCTCCTTTAGCCCTCACAGCTAGGCGGAGAAGCCCTTACAAAATCACTTCCACCTTCCCCGGTGCGGCGGAGTCACCGGGTCCTTTGACACCAAAGAGATCTTCTTCTTTGGTGAACTTACCTCGAGACAATCCTTGAATCCGATGGTATTCAGGTGCGAGCTTGCCGGAGCAATCGTGTGGATCCCCCACCACACTCCCTTGAGTCCCCCCTCACAGGATCTTCTCCCTCTCTCAAACTCCACCCTTTCCTCACTCCCTTTCAAGCTTTCTCTTCAAGTTTCCCCCACAAGAACGAAGCTATGATGGCTGCCAAAGACACTTACAAAGTGCCTTGCCATAGCTTAAATATAAGCTCTCAAAACGAGCTCATTAATGCAAGTTGCCGCCATTATCGTCCAGGACGATAGCCAAATCGTCCTGGTCGATTAGTTCAAATATGAGGAAAATTGTCCTGAATATCGCCCTGAAATGAATCTGGACGATGTCTAATCGTCCCGGATGATCTTGTGATCGGCCTGGACGAAATCCCCATTAATTTCTTTCCAAAACTGCCTGAAAAATTTTGGAAAAATTTACCTGGATCGTCCTGGACGATATTTTATAGTCTAGGCCGATCCTCTTGACGATGTCCAAAAATAGGTTATTTCTTACTAGATCTGGCGGCAGATTCTTGCTGAATTGAGCCGATCGTCCTGGCCAATACAAAATCGTCCAGGACGATGTGTTTTGTAGAAAGACGTCTGCTTTAATGAGGATGCCCTAATTAGGGTTTCTACTTTTGTCAGATCGTCCAGGACGATATAAATATTGTCCCGGATGATATTACCAAAAATAGAAATCTTTTAGGGCACAATAGATTCCAACTTACGAATCATCAGATGCCACATCAAATACAACAGACTCAAGAAAGGAAAAAGATTACAAACTAACACAGATCTAGTCTACGCAAACTTGAGCTGGTTCCAAATTGCAGTCTGATCGTGTGGACCTGAAACGTTAGCACATAAGGCAATCGTAGAGAAATAATGAATGTTTATTATCATCAAAATCATAAACCATAGATCCGCAACAAGAGCATCAAGAATTAGTGTTTGTCAATCATCGAAACATAAGCCATGAAAATAGATTTGCAACAATCTCCCCCTTTTTGATGATGGCAAACACAAGTAGGAAAAACTAAAAAAAACATTTCATTAAAATTTCAAAGTTACAAACACAACAACTTTTCCTACCACAACCTACTCCCCCTTTTGTCATCACAAAAGAGGGTACAAAAAGGAAAAAAAAAAACAACACAACAGAAACTAAAACAAACCAAAAGACAAACTACAGAAAGCAGGAAACAAACAACAGAAAATACAGACTAGAAAAACGAGGGATCCTGATCATCAGATAGAGGTGGTGGAGGTGGCTGCTGAAAGTAGCTGGCAAGTGTGGTGAACTGAGCATTGAACCAGGTGATGTCCTGGTCATGTTGCTGCTGCTGGTGAGTAATGACGCTATCATATCAGGCTAAATCCTCAGTGTGGTGCTGCTCGTAGCTGGCAATATCCTCAGAGTGTTGCTGCTCCTATGCAGCAATGTAGGCATCAAAGCGGGTCTCCCATTGATCAAACCTCTCTATCAACTAATCAACCGGTGAGTGCTGGTGTAGAGGAACATGATCAGGAATGGGAGCGGGAGCAGGAGCCTCCTCCTCCCCAGCCCCCCGACCTTCCCCATCTCCTGGGTGGAGACGAGTACTATGAAGGATAGTGAAGGAATTGTTTGAGTAGCAAGGAGGCTGAAGGTCGTGACGAGCAGGGTATTAGAGATTGTATTTAGTTTCAAGAATATAGGCTATGATGTGTCCTAAGGCTAGATTGGGTTTTCTTCTATGGCATGGATCGCGAATAGTTGTTAGATGATCGATTTAGCGGAAGAGTAGGTCAGTGGAATTAAATTCTCTCAGGGCCATAATGAAAAAGGTGGTTAAGGAAAGTAGTGGAGTGATGTGGATTCGGTCCCCGGCTTTTGGAGTTATGGAGGTGCGAAGGACATGTTGGATTGTCCTAGCATCTTTGACTAAAGAGCTAGTCTCTCCAACATGAAAGGGTGTGTTGGTTTGGTGAAGGAAATGGTTTGCCATGGACTAATCAAAATCCGAATCAGTAACGATTATGTGTAGCTTATGCCCGGTGGTGGATAGTTGTAAAAGCTCCGCACAGTCCTGATATGTGATCTCGACCGGGCGTCGATTCACATAGGAGGTCAGGGCTGTGAAGGTAGAATTTATGCGAAGATTTGCATAAAATTCTAGGAGGAGTTTAGAAGAAAAAAGGACAGCGAGGGTGAGTATGAAACAAAGAGAAGTGTGGTCAAAGAGATCCATTATCGGATACGAGAGATATGCAGGATTGATTGTTTGGGAGAGGGTAATGCCACACTCTTTGTAGCAACGGTAGGCAGCCTTATCCTCTGCCTCCCTGAATCGAGGGTCCAAAGTGGCCCTCGAGGAACTCCCAGAAGCCTGTTGAGCTCATTTCCCACCAGCCATAGCAAGGGATTAGCAAGAAGACACAAGAGGAGAAGGGATGAAGTGGAAAGCCATGGATGGAACGGTCAGAATTTAAAGGAGCGGCCATATCGTCCAGGCCGATCGCAGAATCGTCCAGGCCGATATGGCTCAATAATTGCGTACAGGCCGATTGGTCAAAAAAGCGGTCCGATTGTCCGCGCCGATCAGATATCGGCCAGGATGATTAGATACAGGCGATCGTCCCGAGGAGTCAATCCGGACGACCGTTGAAAAAGCAGATTATCCGGGCTGATTAGGTGCATCGTCCAGGACGATGCACAATAATTGATCGTACTGGCCAAAGTTAAAACATTTTAAATCTATGCCACGTGTATCATCCAGGAAAAATAGTGGGTAGGTCAGGACGATTGTCCAATAATGGATCGCCCGGGGCCGATTTGAAAGATTCAAACGTGCTGACACGTGGATCGTCCAGGACGATCCAGTGTATCGGCCAGGATGATGCACATAAAATGCATCGTCCAGACGAAATATTCTATCGGCCAGGACTATCATCATGATTGCAACAGAGTTTGATCATATCGTCCAGGACAATATAGGATCGTCCAGGACGATGAGTTACAGCAAGCATATAAAAGATCAGCAGATAGAAATTTGAAAAGATTTTGCCCTATTGTCCAGGATGATAGAAGTATCGGCCAGGATGATGTGACTAGAATTTGAAACATAATGAAGGATGGTGATGATCAAAGCCCTAAAAATAAAACAAAAGAAAAACAGAGAAAAACACAGTAATAGAAAGCAAAAACACAAGGAAAATAAAAAAAAATATTTTTAAATTTTAATTTTTCTAATTTTTTTATCAAGGCATCATATGAGAAGTTCTCAAGAAAAAATTAAACTTTAGAGTTCCACAAGATCAAGGAGTTTAGCTAATCCTAATCTGACAAAGGTAAAAAATCCGATTCTGTTAACCCTAGATCAGACGTTCTTTATGGTACAAATTTTTTTTTGAAAAACAAAAATGCTTAACTCAGAATAAACCTAATTGGGCAAAGAGAAGATTCAATCAAAACTTGTTTACAAAGAAAAAATCTCATAAATAATAAAACAAAGTAATTTATCTCAATCATGGAATTTGAAATCAAGCCATTGAATTCATCAAATAATCAATGAGTTCTCTAAGTTTAAAAAGTTTTGAAAAGAGAGGATAGCTTGCTTTTTAGTGGGCTCATTTTATGCCTCTTGAATCTTTGATTTGTTCTTTGAGCATCTTTTGATTTTTTATACACAATTGTGTATATATTTTTTTTCTTTTTCAATTTGGCGTCATTGGCCTCTTTACTTTTTATTTTTTTTGCAAGCTAAAAGCTCTTTAACAAAAATCATTAAAAGAATCTTAGTTGTGAATATATCCTCCAAATATTAGAGAATAGGAGCTCTCTCTCTAACATAGGGAAGAATAAGTCACAAAACAAAATCAAAAACATGTGATAAAAGCAATGACAAGATTTTAAATAACTTTGAAAGATACATAAGAACTTTGGTTATTATGTATAAGATAGATTATTGTAGCAAGATAGAAAGAATCTTAGTTTAAAAAACCATTGGATAAAATGAGTTAGACTTTTTTTTAGAGAAGAAGATCATACCACAAAATAAGGTCGGAAGGAGGGAAACCATCAATGGTGTTTCTCCCTTTAACCAATTTTAAAAAAGCTAAACACAATCTTCAAAACTCCAAAATCTAAAATCTTGAAAAGATTCAACATATGAAAAACCAATTATAAAAGCAAAGTAAAAATAAAACAAATTAAAAAAAAACTACAAAGCAGAAATAAAACACACTGAAACAAAACGCATTTCAAGAAATTATTGAAGCAACAAGTTTAAGCATTTATGAGCTGCGAGCCTTCATATGTCCAGTTATCCTATGCTCCCACGAGGTCTTTGGTGAGAGCACTCCTACAAAACTCAACAGCAGTCAGATTTAGGAACCCAAACAGGTTTGGGCCCCTTCTTAGGAAAAGTAGAGTGCAATATAGATATGGTATGCTGTGAATCATGCATCTTAGGTCTCCACACCCAATGTGTACTACGATGAACAGTGCAAGTGTGTGAGATGTGTCCTAGCATGCCACATGAAAAACATCTAACTCCAGGAAAGGGATTTCTTAAGTGGTTTGAGTTATAATGCCTCTTTCTAGGTTTTGGCAATTGATCAAAAGTAGATGTCATCCTAGTTTTCTTACATGCTTCTAAATCATTTTAGTTTTCTTGAGTTTTTTGTATGATGCATGTATTTTCTCACAAATTTCAAACAATTCATCATAGGTTGGTTTACATACCTCTTCCTCATCACTTTGATCTTCTCCCATTAAACACAAGTTTGTTGTTTCATTCTTAGGTTCAGTTTCAGATGAATCAGTACCAGATTCTGCCCATAACACCTTTTGGATTCTCTTCTTGTCATTCTTGAACTTAGGTTTCTCCTCAATCTTTTCCTTGCTTGTGTTATCTTGAAGTGTCGGGCAATAGGCTCTTACATGTCCAGGTTTCCTGCATTCAAAACAAATAACATCAGAAGATCCTTTAACATGTTTAAGATCCTTACCTTTTCTCCAATTTTGATGATGCTTTTGTTTCTTCCTTAGAAAGCTTTTGAATTGCCTTGTGATGAAGGCAACTTCATCGGTTTCAGACTTGAAAGATTCAGAATCCGATTTGTACGCCTTCAATGCAACTGTTTTCTCCTTCTTCTTCTCACCTGCATCAAGATTTCTTTGATTCACTCCTTGCTCGTAAGCAATGAGTGAGCCAAGTAAGTTATCAATAGAATAAGTGTTCAAATTCTTAGATTCACTAATTGCAGTGATTTTAGCATCATATGACGAAGGCAAGCATCTCAAAATCTTGTTGACTTTTTCATAGTTTAAAAGTTCTTTTCCTAGTGCATGCAGTGAAGTAACTATCTGAGTAAACCTAGTATACATGTCAGAAATTGATTCATGAGGTTTCATATGAAAAAATTCGTAGTCATGCAAGAGAATGTTCAATAAGGATTGTTTAACCTCATTAGTTCCTTCATAGGTGATGCACAATTTTTTCCAAATTTCTTTATCAGTTTTGAAAGTGGAGACACGCATGCAATCCTTAGATTTTAAAGAACAGATAAAATAGTTTAAACATTTTGCATTTAATTGAGCTAAATCTCGTTCATCGAAAGTCCATTCAGTAAGAGAAACTTCAGTTTTAATACCATTAATTTCACGAGAAGGTGAAGAATAACCTTCTTTGATAAGCATCCATATGAGATAATCAGTAGATTATAAAAACGTTGACATGCGAGTTTTCCAGAAATCAAAAGATAAGTTGTCAAACAAGGGAGGTCGTGTAATTTAATAACCTTCAGTAGTGTTACGATTCCCAAGGTTAGCCATGGATCAAAAATCAAAAAGTTTTCAAACTCAGTTTTTATGAATCCCGCTCTGATACCACTTAAAAGTGCACAGATGACTCTAGAAAGTGCTCTGATACCACTTGAAAGTTTGTTAGGGATGTTAAGCCCTGTAGAACTGGTCCAAGCTAACCAAGAGGGGGGGTGAATTGGTATTTTAAAAATTTCTTTTCACAAAGAATAAAAATTGTATAAACCAAAATTACACCACAAAAATAAATGCGGAAATTAAAGTGCGTAAGCAAGAAAACAAGAACATATAATTTTATAGTGGTTCGGTCAACTCGACCTACGTCCACTCCCCGGAGGCGCCCTCTGAGTATTGCACTACAAACGTGACTCTCCTTTAGCCCCCACAGCTAGGCGGAGAAGCCTTTACAAGAACCTCCTTTTTGCCACCCCGGCAAGGCAGAGAACCTATCTCCTTTTGCTTCCTCCTGAAGCTGGTAGAGAACCACAACCAAAATCTAACTCCTTACCTCTACCGACCCTTCCACAGACGAGAAACTCTAGACGAAGAAGAAACAGAGCGATCCTTGAAGCAACCCTTGTGAATCTCCTCACAAGCTCCCCCTCATAAGATCCTCTCTCTCTCCCACTCTCTCTTTCTCTCCTCAAGGCCTTCTCAGGTCAAGGCAGCAGCCAAAGGTCTTTCAAAATGTTGAACAAGAGCTCTTAAATAGAAGAGCTTCATAGGAGCTCATTAATTGCAAGTTGCTGACAATATCGTCCAGGCCGATATGGACATCGGCCTGGCCGATCAGTACAAATCTCAGAAGATCGGCCAGAGCATCACTCTGAATGCAAATTGGATGATTTAAAATTAGCTTGATCATCCAGGCCGATCTCACGATCGTCTCGGCTAATCAGTTCAACTTAGAGGAAAATGGTCCAGAGCATCGCCCTGAATTCGAGCTGGCCAATATTTATCGTCCTGAAGTAACTAAGGTTTTTTGAATAGATCATCCTGGCCAATCCTACAATCATCCAGGATGATATGATCGTATCAATCATCCTTAATTACTCCATTGATTTCCTGATCAATTAAGGCATAATTTGTGAATATCGTCAGGACGATCAAGGATCATCCTGGCCGATGATTTAAAAATGCAATATACCTTAATTGCCTATGGCGGCGACTTCTTTCTGTTTTGAGCTTATCGTCCTGGCCGATACACATATCATCCAGGTCGATCTGTTAATGACAGCTGCCTTAATTAAGAATCCTTATTTAGACTTTTTGTTTTAAGCCTGATCGTCCAGGACGATGTAAATATCGTCCTGGCCGATATGTGTAAAAATAGAAATTCTAAGTCTCTCAAGTGTGTGTGTATAAGGTTACTTAGCATCAGTCTGTTTGACCATTACAAGTAGACTCAAGAAGAGAAAAAACAAAGTACAGACTGACTCAACCCTAAACCTACACAATCTTGAACTGGCTCTGTTTGTTGGTTCGATCTTCAATTCCTGAAAAGTTAGAAGCAACAGGCAGTCCAAGAGAATTAGTGTTTGTCAATCATTAAAACATAAGTCATGAAAATAGATTTGCAACAGCCTTCACAAAACTCTCTTCCACCACTACCCAGTACGATAGAGAACCATCATCCTTTTACACACTCCAAGTGTTGGAAGAGAACCTTACACTATTCACACTCTCCAAGTGTAGGCAGAGAACCTTCCATTGTTCACACTCTCCAAGTGTAAGCAGAGATCCTTCGGCTATTCACACTCCTTAAGTGTTGGCATAGAACCGGATCTTCTTAAAAGATCTTCTCACGATCATATTTCATATGTACGAATAATATAAAAACTGTTGCGTATGAATTCAATGTAAATTGGTACGAACTGCCTTCGTACCCAATCTTCATCCCATACAAACAGGGTTTGTCTATTATGAACATTTATTTTTCAAAGTTTGTTGGTACTAAAAAAGCAGGATGAACTACAAGTTTACAGAATATAACAGATCATCTTAGGACGATTGAAAATTATCGTCTGTACAAACTTCACATTTAAGGAATACAGAGCAGATCATCCTGGGATGATTAGAAATTATCGTATGTATGAACTTTACATTTGGTGAATCCAGAGCACATTGTTCTGGAACAAATGGAAATTATCGTCTGGATGAACTTCATATTTAGTGAATCCAAAGCACATCATCCTGGGACGAATGGAAATTATCGTCTGGATGAACTTCACATTTGGTGAATTTAGAGCACATCGTCCTGGGACAAATGGAAATTATCGTCTAGGCAAACTTCACATTTGGTGAATTATGAGCACATCGTCCTAGGACAATTGGAAAGTATCATTTATACGATCTTCTCATTTAGGAAAAAAAGAGAATATTGTCCAGGGACAATTGTAAAATATTTTCTGTACGATCTATACTTAGAAAAATTTTAGCCCTCTATGTTCGTTCCATTGCTCGTTTGGGAATATAACTGACCAGATTGTCCTGTACAAACATGGTTTGTACTGTACGATTAGTTTAAAAAATGTTAATTTTAAAACTCTTCCCCATGTGTGTGTGTGTGTGCTTAGTTACTCAATTACATTCACACTCTCTTAGACTCAATAAAATAAAATACATATTTCAATTTACAAAACATTATAAGCTGATCTTGATTTGAACTCTTCAACAATCTGGAGTATGATTTCTCTGAAATGTTAGTACACACAAGAGCAAAAATAATTCTTCCAAAATGTTTTAGGTGAAATTAATAATCAAAATAATAATATTTGGAATCATCAAAGACATACAAGTTGCAAGAATTTAAAACATGCAAAGCTAAGTAGCAACTCTCTCAACAACTACAACACTAATTATTTAGGCATTACGATACTGGTTCAACACTTTTGAATTTTTCTCCATTTTCTAAATCTTTCTTGTATAACATTAGCTAAACATAAAAAATTTTACTAAAATTTAAGATAATAAGATAATACATAATTTTATTTATTAAATTTTTGCCAACTGAAGCTCTTGTTTGCCGTCAAACAATGGTGTGTTCACCTATTGATGAGCTTGATTAGCCCATGTAAAAATTTGGTAATTGACAATTAACAAAACATAAGACAATACACTACCATTAGATATAAATTGGAATGATCAAAGTGTTATAATTTCAATTTAAATAATCATAAGCAATCATCCAAATAATTCATCCTTCTCATTATTCAAATTGAACTCGTTTATTATAAATATAAGTGCATTATTGACTATTCATTTTAGTTTTGAAAAATATTTCATTTAGAAATTGTTTGTTCATTTAGTTAAATTATAAATTCATTTAGAAACCTTCATATATATTAGTTTACTTACACCTCTTATTTTATTTATGTATTAGAGTTCTTTAGAGAATGCAGTTACATCAGATCCAAATTTTTTTACTTATGAAGTACTCATTTTTCTTTTCCTTTCTTTCTTTTGATTTGCTTGTTTTTCATGAGTCTCTTTTTCAAACATATTTGAGTACTAAAGTAATAATTTTGAATATCTGATCTCCTTCTTCCTTTTAGGAAATCCTAAATTGAATTAATGTAAGGATGGTTATAAGCTCACTAATTTCATATTGGAGTATATAATAATTTTCGTAATTTAATATACACACTCGCCTTTCCTAAATTTAATTATTCAATCTTGAAACAATTAATCAATAATTCAGTATTTAGCATTTGAAGTTTAGGATGAGATATTTACATAGATGCTTTATTTAGTTGATTATTATAATTTTTAAATTAAAAGTTTTTATCCTTTATTTATTAAATTTATTACCTATGAAATATATTATTCTTAATTTTAAAAATTTTAATTGCAATTTTTATTTTAGCTAACTTAGTGATCAAATTGCAATAGTTTTGGAAAAGATAATTTCAATAGTAAATCATGTGTGAAATTTTATTAAATAAAATTTTCAACTAAAAATAATAAAAATAAATAATAATAATAATAATAATAATAATAATGATAATAATAATAATAATAATAATAATATTTATTATTATTATTATAATAAAACATAACTAACAAGTAGGATATAATTAAATTTTACGAAGAAACTAAACATATGCACTACATAACATAACATAATTGGATAGCTTCCCATCAATGCTATGTTTTTATTCTTCAGCCAGACTATGCCAGTTAGTTCTTTTGAGGATAATTCAACTCATTTAGATTCCCTATATAGTATATGTCACCTCATAAGTAAGGCTTTAACTTATGATTTTTTACTTTATAAGTTTGTATGATCTTTTGATCCTAAATTTTTACTCCACCATAAGGAAACACCTTTTTGACTGTGAATGGTCCCAATAACCTTGAATTATGTTTTCTTGGAAATAATTTTTATCTTGAATTCAATAATAATATCTCTTGTCCAGGGTTTAATTCTTTCTTAAGAAGCTTATGATCATGCCATGTTTTCATTATATCTTTTTAGATTTTAGCTTTTTCATAAGCTTTATTTCTAAATTCCTCCAACTCTTTCAATTGAATTAACCTTTTTTTTTTTGATTCATTGAGATTAAAATTTAGCTCCTTAATTACCTGAAAAGCCTTATGTTCTAATTCTAAGGGATAGTTACAAGCTTTTCCAAAGACTAAGTGATAGGGAGACATTCAAATAGGTGTTTTAAAAGCAATTCTATTGGCCCATAATGCATCATACAATTTTATAGCCGAATCTTTCATATTTGCAATAGTAATGATGTTCAGTGTTGATTCACATTTCATTACTTGATGAATAATTTGGAAGGTGAATTTAAGCTATTTACTCAAGATTTATGCTCTCGTGATTTTATAATCTTATATATTTATCTTCTTTTTGTTGTTAACTTAAATCTATTGGATGCATGGTTGAAACAAAATTAATCTCCAAAGTCCAATCTTAACGAGGCAGGATTTCAGAGTTCTTCAAATTTACATTTAGTGTATTTTAATTTGTAATTTATGATGTATAATTTGTAATTTACTAATTTGTTGTTTGTAATATGTGATTTGAATTTTGTAATTTGTATTTTATAATTTGGAATTTGTGATTTGTAATTTTGAATGGTACAACTTTTTGGTATTTAGTAAGTTATCAAACATTTAAAATTTCTTTGTTTTTTTTGTAATTTAAAAATTAAGGTTAATTAGTTACTTTAATTAATTTATTTTCAAGAAAAATAAAAAAACTAAAAAAGGGTTAGTGAGTCAATTTGGGCTTACTCGGACCCAGATTGGGTCGAGTTTGGGTATGGGTTCTAGACCCATTTCCCTAATTGGTTGGGTTCGGGTTAGGTTAGATAATGATGGGTTAATTTTGGGTTAGACCCAAAACTAACACAAAAATACATTTTGACACCCCTAGCCTCTATAGGACTATAGAGATGTATGTGCACTTGCATATTTAGTGGGTATTATATATCAAAAAAAAAAAAAGCATATTTTTTCCTAGAGCATAAACATAATTCATGCAATTAACACAACCAATACAAAACCATAACACACAACATGCCCACATCCCATCACTAGGAAAGATTTAACGAGATGCTTAGAAAGTGCTCTCATCGTGCTTTACTTGGTCAGTTATTGATTTGTACTTTTTTAATGGGTTTGTAGGATCCCTTAGGTCAATAATTGATTTGGTAGCAAGAGGAAATTTAATGTCAAAACTTTTTGATGAGGATTATGGCATGATAGAGGAAAAGACAACAAATAACTTCTAGAGGCCTTCTAATATGGTGAATCCTAAGAGAGTAGCTGGTGTTTATAAGTCAAATGTTTTATAAATTTTGACTGCTCAAGTAGCTTCCTTATTTAATAAGTTAGATATTTTAGGAGTTAGTCTAATTTTAGGATCACCAATGATTTGGATGAGAATGATTTGAATGCTGTTAGTGAGTCTAATGCTCAAGGTATTATGATCCATTCACTATTACTAAGGTAGTTCCTTATGATGCTATAGATATTCTAGATAAGAAGACCTCCCAAAATTTTAAAGCTAATGGCCATAAGTTAAAACTTTATTTAGGAGGGGACATAGACTATTTAAGGTCCAATGCTGAGTTGGCGTATCCTAAATAAAAATATTTGGCATAGTCTAGATGAAGACTAAAAACTTAGTGCTGATTGGAGGCAACACAAATTTATTATGTATTATGGTATATTTTCTTAGTCTTTTTAGTATTTACTTTGTTCATTTTATTACTTGAACACTTCAATATATTTTATTTGATTATTATTATGTTGTTTATGTAAATTTTCATTAACTAAATTTTCTATTTGCTTAATTATTAAAATGTCCTCTTATAATTTCACTTTGATACTCACTTGTCCAAATTAAAAATTACTTAAAATTAAGAATAATACAAAACTATAGGCGCCAAATTGAATGAATAAAGAATAAAAATTTATAATTTAAAAATCATCACAAGCAATTAAAAAAAATTATCTTAGTACTTTACTTTTTAACTTAATTGCTATAACACCTAAGCACAAACTATTGATTACAAGTTAAAATAACTAGGTGTATTTAGATTAATTTATTAAACTCAAGTATGGAATCAGTAAACTTGTACAATAGCTACATAATTTCAATTTAGGATCACCTGAAGGAATAAAGTTAATCAGATATCCAAAATAATTATTTTAGTACTCATTTACCTTAAAAGAAAAAAATGAAATACAAGAAGTTCAAAAGAAAGAAAGAAAATCCAAAGAATGATAAGTATTATAACATCAAAAAATTGTATCTAATGATGATTGAATTTTTAAAGTATTCTAATGCTTAATTTAAAAAAGGAGAGTGTAAGTAAGCTATTAAATATGAACGTTTTATAAATGAATTTTAAAATGAAAATGTTCAACGAGTTCCTAAATGATAAAACTATTAAATCTATACCAATAGTCAACATTTTCAGTGAAATTTGTGTATTTTAATTATCTTAAATTCTAGTAAAAATTTGTGTTTAGATGATGTTGTGCGGGAATGACTCTGGAAAATGTAAATATTTGAAAGTTAAGAATCAATGCTATAGTGCCCCAAATATCAACAATGCAACGCCTTACACCAGCTCGACACAAGAATAGGAAATTGCAGTGCCGGAGCATTAGGAATATTGCTTTTAATTCAATGCCCTAATAGAAAGAAGGTCAATCTCACATCTCTACTCAACATTTAGGGGTGTCAAAATTAGTTTTTAGGTCAGGTTTGGGTCCAACCTAAAGATGTGCCACCCTCGATTACTTCAATCTGAACATGTCCAGTATACTCAAATGTATTAGAAATATGAACCCGGACTGAGCCGCCCATAATTTGGTTCAACCTAACTTGACACAAGGACCCATGCAAGGTGAAATTGAAGTGGTCTATAAACATGAGGTGTGTCCTAGAAGGAGGCATACAATAATGCTAGGTGAGCGGGGAATTTTGTTAATTTTTTAAATTCAAAATAACTTTAAAATAAAATTCAAATAATTCTAAAAAAATTCACAAGAGGTTAAAAATATGTTAAAATAATTTTTGGTTAGTTGAGGTTGTAGACTATCCTCATATATTTTCTTAGTTGAAGTCACAATTTGAAAAGCTATGGATCGCGAGCTTGGCGCCTTGGGCAAAACTTGAGGTGGTGGTGGCTGGAGGCTTATCATTAGTGACTTTGACCAGCTGTATTTGATTTGGGAGGTGTTGCGGGGTTTCTTGGGAGCTCAAGAGAAATAAGTTTTGGGATTGAGATGGTCTGGTTGGTGATAGAAGGTGGAGACAATTAATGTGAGGTATTTTTTCTCCTTGGCCTAATTCAAAAGTCATGGTGCAATTAGACGACTAGGATTACCTTGGAAAGATTCTTAAATGATTGTCATCTTTCCTATAGGGAAGTTAGTAGGCAGAGGTAGGACAATTGGGAGGATAATAAGTTAGAAAGTTCTCTTTGTCCTCACATGAGCTTTCGGACCACTAAGCTTAGCTTAGGCTGAATCGATGGATTAAGATCAATTTAACTAAGGTTTGGGAAGCTTTTTGAGTTAATTGAGTGGGCTTAATGAGCTGTCATCAAAGGGAAGGCCACGCAAGCAAGGATATGACCATTTAATGGTCTTTTGGAGGTTTATTAACTGGTTTCACCAGTCAACTGGTCAAACCTACTGAGGTAGCATCTAGGTGGCACCATGAACTTGTTGGAGTGGTTTGGAATAAGTATTAAGCCATGGATTTGATATTTTAATTGAAGTGATGAATAAATGTACCTATTAACAGCATTATTGATTTGTAAATAGGTCAAAACATGGTGAGGTTGACATGGGAAAGTTTGAATTGCTAATAGAGGTGGCTTAGAGGAGGTTTGAGACTATAAGATTGAAATTTAAGTGAAAGAACAAATGTAACATATAGTTTGAACATGCATTGAGGTTTAAACAAGTCAAAGCCCATAGTGGTTTGACTCCTAATGAGTTTGAATATAATTGAATCATATATTGAAGTGGGCTTGAGAGCTTGGAGGGTTTAGTTCAATTGAATAGGTTAAATTGATCAATTTTGACTTGAGTTGACTAAGCATTATTGAAACTTATTGAATATGAATTAGGTTGTTAGACCTAAGCTTATGTCCCAAAGGCTGACCAAGAGGGGGGGGGGGGGAATTGGTTATTTTAAAACTTATTCCCTCTTTTTTAATTTTTATAAAACTTTGAAACCGATGGATTGAGCAAATTGATTTTAGAAATATCAAAAGGAATTTTTCAATTCATAGATAATAAAAATAACAGAAATAAAAAAGACACAAAGATTTATAGTGGTTCGGTCAAACACGACCTACATCCATTCCCTGAAGTCTCCCACTTCAGGTATTGCACTATTACCACTAGTGTCTCTCCTTTAGCCCCCACAGCAAGGTGGAGAAGCCTTCACAAAAACTCTTTTTCACCACTACCTGATGCGGCAGAGAACCGTCATCCTTTTACACCCTCCAAGTGTAGTCAGAGAACCTCCTACTATTCACACTCTCCTAGTGTAGGCAAAGAACTGTCATCTGTTCACACTCTCCGAGTGTAGGCAGAGAACCTTCAGCTGTTCACTCTTTGAGTGTCGATAGAGAACCAAATCCTTTTGGAATATCTTCACACGAGAAATCTAGAAGGACAAGATAAAAGAGTGAAGAAAATACAAAAGCACACATAGAGATTCTTACCCTTGAGAAACCAAGTGAACCCTTCAAGCTCCAATAGGAAGAAATCTCTTTCAAACACTCTCTCTCACTCTCTCCTTCAATCTCCCTTTACCAATCACGAAGATTAAGTGACAAAAAGATTTTAAGATAGTATGAAATGGACATTTTATAGAAAAGACACGAAAAATCATCCAAAAACTATAATTTTCAATTTTTGACCGTCCATGATCGTCCCGTACGATCCAATTTTTTGCGTACGAATAGTATGAAAATTGCTGCATATGAACTTAATGTGAACTGGTATGAACTACATTCATACCCGATCATCATCCCGTATGAACGTGGTTTGTCCAGTACAAACTGTTATTCTCAAAGTTTGTTAGTACAAAAAAGTAAGACGAACTCCAAGTTTCCAGAACAGAGAAGATCATCCTAGGATGAATAATAAATATCATCTGGAGGAACTTCATCCAGAGCCCATCATCCTGGGATGAACGATAAATTTTGTCTTGATGAATAATTCATTTGGCAAATCTAGATCCCATCGTCCTGAGACGAACGATAAATATCGTCTGGATGAACTACATCCAGATAGCATCATCCTAGGACGAACTATAAATATTATATGGAAAAACTATATCTAGATATCATCGTCTTGGGATGAATGATAAATATCGATTGGATAATTTATACTTATAAAAAAATTTTCCCTCTTTGTTCGTTCCATTGCTCATTTTGGAATATAACTGACTAGATCGTCCCGTACGAATATGATTCTTACTGTATGATCCATTTTTTTCAAAAAATTTAAAATACTTCCCAAGGTGTGTCTGTGCTTAGTTACTCAATTATAATCATATTCTCTCAGACTCAATAAAAATTAAAAATACAGACTTCAATTTACAAAACATTCTAAGCTGATTCATGATTTGAAGTCTTCAATAATCTAGAGTATGATTTTTTTAAAATGTTAGTACACACAAGAGAAAATATAATTCTTCCAAAATGTGTTAGGAGAGAAAAATAATAATTAAAACAATGATATTTGGAATCATAAAAAACATATAAGTTGCAAGAATGTAAAACATGCAAAGCTAAGTAGCAACTTTCTTAACAATCTCCCCTTTTTTGATGATGACAAAATAATTATTATTTACATAAATTTGAACTCTTAAACTCCCCCTGAATAAATAAGCATGTGAGTATAAGGGGTATGTATCAAGTACATATCAATATTTTAAATTTTAAAGTTTTTGACACACAAAGATGAGCACAAAAAAATAACACTGAAAAAAAAAAACTTTAAACAATCCTAAAAATAAGAAATACACAAAATACGAACAGAAACACTAGACATGAACAAGATATGAATAAAGCAAGACAAATAATATTTCTCCCCTTTTTTGACAACATCAAAAAGAGATGAAGAAACAAAAAATAGAAATGTAAGAACTTATATGAGAAAACCTTTGATAATTGATCCTGAAAGAGATGAAGTTATGATAGCAATGATAAAATTAAAGTTCATTAAGGAAAAAAAAAATTCATATCATTTAAATTAAGATATAATAAAGACAAGACAAATATATCAAGATCATAAATCAGTCTAGACAATTTGATAAAGAAAATTATTACAAAATTGATGGAATGAAAACTACTGTAAGTCAAGTTCTAATATTAATTATAACTGAACATTAAATTGTTTTGAAATTAAAGATTAAAAGATAGAGGAAAGAACATATACTTGTGGCGACATTATGCATCTTTTTAGTATTTGTGACACACTTTGTGCTTCTTTTTACATTTGGGCTAATTTTGTGCCTCTTTTCAATTTGCGAACCATTGCGCATTCTTTCGATTTTTTTACCTTTGTACATTTTTCAAATTTTCAAGTTGTTCCTTCAAATATCAATAATCTAAAAGCTCAAATTTTTCTAAGTATAAAGATAATTATATTGAAAAAGGAAATAAATAATAATAAGACTTCAAAATTGTAATAATAATACTAAAATTTTGTATGCCTAAAAAGAATATGAGAATGATATGCATAACTTGATTAAGTTATAAGCTAATTTAAATTTATGAAAAATTAGATTTTCTAATGATGTGAATTTTTTGCATTGCTTTTCAAGATATATACCACCTTTTTAGATCACTTATCTCAAGATAATCATATAGGCTATCAAACATTTTCAAAAAATATCAAAATCAACTAAGACAAGACAAGATGGTTTTTATTGATATCAAAGTAAATGATATTAGAATTTAGCACGATTGATATCAATTCAAACAACTAAAATAAAAATAATAAACATAAAAATATGTACCAAAGATAGTTACAAAAATTCTAAACATAAATACATCACATCACATCACATCATCAGAACTGACAAAGAAAATCACAAATGAAGTAAAGTAATCATTCAGAGGGGGAGATGGCTGGTTGAAGAAATTAAAATAGCTACTCATCATAGCCATATTTGAGCTCAAAGACTCGAATTGACCTAATATCCAGCCCATGTCCTGCTGGTGCTGCGCATCCTGTTGCTGTAGATGAGTCTCAATTGATCAAAACATCAATCAAAGTGACTCTCAAGATGATCAACGTGATGAACCAACTAATGAAGATTTGGTCCTCTAACAGGCGTAGGTGTAGGTCCTCTCTCCTTCAGTGTCAGCACTTTCATCATGTTTTGCAAAGATAGCTCGGAATGAACCATTATTGTAGTACAAGGGCTCTTCTAGATGAGAAACATCACGATGAACTAATTCATATTTCTTATCAAGAATATGTGCCGCAAGGTTTCCTAAGGCTATGTTCTTCTTTCTCTTATGGGATATATGACGAATTTCAGAAAGCGCATAAAGATATTCAAGAATGAGTTGGGTTTCGTCAATGGGTTGACCAGTAATGATCATATAAGTGACAGTGGAAAGAAGAGGAGTGATATTAATTTGATCACCAGCTTTTGGAATGATGGAAGTTCTAAGAACGTGCTGGATGATTCTAGAATCTTGGTGTAAAGTGTTTACCTTGGGCAGATGATATTCTTGTCTAATCCCTCTAAGTACACAATTTATCTCATTCCAATCAAAGTTAGAAGCAGAAGTTAAGGTGTGGGATCTTATTCCTTCAGTCCTTAATTTTAAGAAAATTCCTATATCCTCCTTGGTTATTTCTACATTCTTCTCAAGAAAATTGGATCTAATCCTATTTTGATCAGAGTTGAAAGTCATCTTTGCAAGGAAATAATGTAATGTAGCTATATTGAATGAGTAAATCAGAGTAAGGATAAACGTAAATTTTGTAGAGGCAAAAAGTGGTAGTATATGATAGATTGTATTTTCCTGAACCAAAACTCTGAAAAGGGTTTTTTTAGGATACAAACCTAGGAAATTATTCCTCATTTGTTTGGATAAGAAGTTTTCATTAGTATTCCTAGAGGAAGGTCCCTTAGACAGTTCCTTAGCGTGTCTAACCCTTTTGCTTGAGCTCACCATAGGAAGATTGAAGGGAAAGAAGGTTAGAAAGATCTTATGAAGAGAATGAAGTTAGAGTTATAAAGCCCTTCAATTTAAGGAAAATGATATTTCGTACATACGAAAATGGGTTCGTCCCGTACGATGTATGAGTTCGTATGTACGAAGTAAAATTTTGTATGTAAGAATGAATGTGGTTAAAATGAAATGAATTTTCATAATCATACGAATTATGAGGCATCCTTTCATATAGACTTTTTGACCAAATGATCGTACAGATGAATAGGTGTTAATTTAGGATGATCAATTATTTAAGATCGTTTTTATGATAGTTTGAATCATCCCCCATTCAGAATGATACATGGTTCGTATGTACGAATTCCAGGTTCGTACGTACGATCTAAAATAATAACTGATTCTATCCGTATAACCATCTAGATGCGTACATATGTTTGAATACACATTGTCCAGATGATCGTGGCGATCGTACAGATGAACTATATTAAAAACTAAAAAAGCAGTAAGCATTCTATTCTACCCAATGGATTGATACGCTACAAGATTCGTTCAATATGAAATTAATTTCATACATATGAATTTCACACTTAGAAATTTCGTATGATTGCTTAAAAAATATGAATTTGAATGTGGAAATGTTTTGAAAAACACAAAAAAAAATAAAAAAGAAAAAAAAAACAAATATGCACAAAAAATAAAAAAAAAAACACACAATTAAAATCACAAAACTAAAATCACACTCATGAAAACACATATTAATGTTGCAGAGACATTTAATTAAGCCTTCAAATCAATCACACCAAGCCTTGTTCTTAATATATTGAAAGTATCAAAGGCTAGTGGTTTTGTAAAAAAATATGCAAGTTGATTTTCTATTGAAACATGATTAAGTTCAATTTCTCCTTTGGATACATAATCCCTTATGAAGTAATGCATGATGTCTATACGTTTGGTTCTTGAATGTTGAATAAGATTTTTAGAAATACAAATGGCACTAGTGTTATTACAATAAATGGAAATTATGCCTATTGTTAATCCTAAATCAATCAACTGTTGTTTCAATTAAAGTACTTGTTCCACATAGTTTCCTAAGGCTATGTAGTTAGCTTCAACAGTAGATAGGGCTATGAAATTCTATTTTCTACTGGGCCAAGAGACTAAAGAATTTCTAATAAATTGACATGTTCCAAAAGTACTCTTTCTATTAACCCTACAACCTACAAAACCCAAATATGAATATCCAATTATTTCAAATAAAGATCTAAACTTAGGATACCAAATCCTTAAATTTTGAGTTCCTTAGAGATATCTCAAAATCCTTTTCACTGCTATCAAATATGATTCTTTTGGATCTGATTGAAATCTAGCATATAAATAAACACTAAATATAATATCGGGTCGGCTAGCTATCAAGTAAAGCAAAGATGCAATAATTCCCCTAAATTTCTTTTGATCAATAGATTTTACCTTTGGGACCTTATCTAACTAAACAGAGGAACTCATAGGTGCACTAATAGGTTTAGCATTATCAATTTTAGACTTTTTGAGGATGTCCTTATCATACTTTGACTGACTAAAAAATTTACCTTCCTCAATTTGCTTAATTATAAAGCCTAAAAAGTAACTCAAATCTCCCGTTAGGCTTATCTCAAATTCACTACTCATTGTTTTAGAAAATTCATCACAAATATTTTTATCAGTAGATCCAAAGATGATATCATTAACATAAATTTGTATAATTAGTATATCTTCTCCCAATTTCTTCAAAAAAAAGAGTTGCATCCACACTTCCTTTTACAAAAGATCTCTCAAGTAGGAAAGTGCTCATCCTCTCATACCAAGCCTTAGATGTCTGTTTCAAACCGTACAATACTTTTTTTAACTTAAATATATGATTTGAGTATTTTGAATTTTCAAAGTCAGGAGGTTATTCTACATAAACATCCTCTTGGATTAACCCATTTAAAAAGACACTTTTAACATCTATTTGATAAAACTTAAATCATCTAAAATAGGCAAAGGCTAATAAAACCCTAATTGCTTCAAGTCTAGCTACAGGGGCAAAAATCTCCTCAAAATCAATTTTTTCTATCTGATTATACCCCTTAGCAATCAATTTAGCCTTATTTCTATTGACTATCCCTAAGTCATTGATTTTGTTCTTGAATACCCACTTAGTCCCAACTACACTTAGATCATTTGGCCTTGCAATTAATTTTCATACTTCATTTCTTACAAATTGATTTAATTCTTCTTGCATTGCCAAAATCCAAAATTTATCCGAAAGTGCTTGATTAACATTTATGGGTTCTATGGTAGAAATAAAAGCTGAATGATTGACTTCTTTCCTCAGTCCAAGCCTAGTCCTAATACCTTCATTAGGTTCACCTATAGTCAATTCTTTTGGGTGATTTTTAGAAAATCTCAAATCTCTAAGCAATGAGTTTTCTATCTTTAAATTTTCATCCAAATTTATTTTCTCAATCTTTTGGGAGTCAATTCCTATCTCATCTTCTTCAATAATTTGCTCTTCCAAAATACCAAATTCATCAAATAAAATATGTGTGGTCTCCTCAGTGACCAAAGTTCTTTTATTGAATACTCTATAAGATTTTCCAACACTAGAGTATCAAAGAAAAATTCCTTCATTTGATTTTGGATCAAAATTTTCTAAGGCAGATTTTTTATTGTTATGTATAAACACCTTACATCCAAAGACATGCAAATATGATAAATTAGGTGTTCTCCCCTTAAGTAACTCATAGGGTATTTTATTCAAAGTCG
Source organism: Dendrobium catenatum (assembly GCF_001605985.2). Lineage (NCBI taxonomy): Eukaryota > Viridiplantae > Streptophyta > Magnoliopsida > Asparagales > Orchidaceae > Dendrobium > Dendrobium catenatum. The sequence goes on along the minus strand of NW_021319682.1, from coordinate 13,744,489 downwards.
ATCTGATGTTCACCCTATTCAGAACATAACATGCAGTGCTAATCACTTCAGCCCAAAAATATTTAGAAAGTGAATATTCTGTCAACATGGCTCAAGCGACTTCTATTAATGTTCTATTTTTCCTTTGAACTATCCCATTCTGTTGAGGGGTTCTAGGTGCAAAAAAATTATGATCAATTCCTTTTCTTTATAAAATCCTCAAATTTTTTATTTTCAAATTCTTCTCCATGATCACTTTGAATCATAAAAATCTCACATCCTAGTTTCCTCTGAATCCAACTTGAAAAATTTCTAAACTCCTCAAATGATTCACTCTTATGATTTAAAAATCTAACTCATGTGAATATAGAGAAATCATCTACAATTATAAAACCATATAATTCCCTCCTAGACTTGCAATTCCAACCGGTCCAAAAAGATCCATATGCAAAATCTCTAATGCTTTACTGATTCTAAGATCCTTATTGGACTGAAAAGAGGACTTCACCTATTTTCCTAGTTAACAAGCATCACAAAGGTAATCTTTAGTAAAGTCTAGTTTTGGTATATCTCTTACTAAGTTCTTTTGGATAATCCTCCTAAGGTTTTTCATGATAGAATGACAAAGTCTCCTATGCCAAAGCAATGACTCATCAAAAATTATTTTCAAACAAAAAGCAGTAGGAGTTTTGATACAGTTTAAATCTAGCATATAAACATTGTTTACTCTCAAACCATACAAAACATCAATATCATTTTGTCTTAATATTCAGCTAGCAGGACAAAATTTGACGCTGTATCCATTATCACTTAGCTGACTAATACTTAACTGATTATATGTTAAGCCTTCTACAAGTAATACATTCTTAATAAAATAAATCTGAAGATTTCTAATCATACCTGATCCAATCACCTTCATTATGGTGTTATCTCCAAGTATAACCCTGCCTCCACTTCTGGCTTCCAGCGATATAAATTGCTTAGTATCTCTAATCATATGCCTTGAGCAACCACTATATAGGTACCATATGCTCTCACGAGACCTTGTATGAGAGCGTGCCTGCAAAATTATTAAACGTTAGACCTAGAAACCTAAACAAGTTTGTGTTCACCTTTTGGCAACTTATAAATAAATGCTTATATGATATGTCTATTTTTATACATCTTAGGCTTCCACACCAAATGAGTTTTTCTATCCAATGTACATGTATGTGCTATACGTCCAAACATGCCGTAATTAAAGTATTTAACTACAAGAAATGGATTTCTCAATCTTCTATAATTGTTCTGTTTCCTACTGAGTTTTAAAAACTTCAGATATAAAATAGGATTTATAAAATCTTCAAGTGTTGGGGGTTCCTATTTTTCTCAAGATTTTTAATTTCTAATTTCAGAAATGCATTTACATCTTCCATTATATGATTGGTATATTTTAATTGATATTCTTTTCTCTTTGATTCATCCTTAAATTTCTTAAATTCTTTTTCAAGTTTTGTATAGGATGATTTTAAAATCATATTCACCTTATTCAAGTTATTGAATTCATCTAGTAAGCTCATGGGTTGCTATCTATTAATGCATGATCTTTTCTAAGGATTTCATGTTCTTTTTACAATTCTTGTTGTCCTAAGTTACGACTAGCATGCATTTTCTTTAGATTCATATATGCATCATGTATTCTTTTAGAGACTTCAAAAAGTTCAGCATAAGTTAAGTCACATACATCTTCTTAATATGATTGATCAATATTATCAGCCATCAAGCATAGATTTGTGACTTCCTCTTCCTTTTCAGTCTCTAATGAGTCCGAAGCTGAGTCCACCCAGAAAACTCTCTAGAATATCTTCTTGCACTTCCTTACAGTTGGTTTCTTCTCTACCTTCTCCTTGCTAGGAGTGTCTTTGAGTTTTGGGCAATCTGACTTCGCATGTCCAAGTTTCCTGCACTCATAGCAAATCACTTCATTAGGAACCTTGACATTCCTATTAAACTTACTTTGGTTCCATTGCTGGTGTCTCTTTTGCTTCCTTTTCAAAAAGCTTCTAAACTGTCTAGTCATCAAAGTGATGTCATCCTCATCCTCAGGTACAGATAGATCACTCTCTGACTCCTCCAACTTTAGTACAATATTTTTCTCCTTTCGTGGCTCTCCTGCATCAATCTTTCGTTGACTCACTCCTTGCTCGTAAGCAATTAGTGATCTAAAAAGATTGTCAATAGAGTAAACATTTAAGTTTTTAAACTCTATAATCACAGTTATCTTAGAATCATAAGTAGTAGGCAAACAACTAAATATCTTATTAACCATTTCAGCATTCCTTAGTTCCCTACACAATGCATGTAAAGAGGTGACTATTTGGGTGAATATTATGTGCATGTCAGAAATGGATTCATTAGGTTTCATGTGAAATAGTTCATAGTCATGCAACAAGATATTAAGTATGGATTATTTAACTTCATTAGTCCCTTTAGATATTATATAAAGTCTATCCCATATGTTCTTTCCACTTTTGTAAGTGAAAACCCACATGTAATCTTCAGATTTAAGAGCACAAAAGAAACTGTTAAAAAATTTAGCGTTAAATTATGCTAGTTCACGTTGTTCTGCAGTCTAGTCTGCAAAAGGAATTTCAACTCTAACTCCGTCAACTAATCTAGTTGGTTTTGTATACCCTTTCTGAACTAAGATCCACATACGGTAGTCTAGTGACTGTAAAAATTTTGGCATGCGTGTTTTCTAAAAATCGAAAGGAATATTGTCAAATAAGAGAGGTCTAGTTATAGAATAATCTTTTGGTATGTTTAGATTTTCAAATGTAGCCATGGTTGTTAATCAAAAAGTAGTCTAAACTTATGGTTTTTGAAACTAAGCTCTGATACAAGTTATTGAAACATGTTGAATATGAGTTAGGTTGTTAGACCTAAGCTTATGTCCCAAAGGTTAACCAAGAGGGGGGGGGGGGTGAATTAGTTATTTTAAAACTTATTCCCCCTTTTTAAATTTTTAAAAAACTTTAAAATTAATGGATTGAGCAAATTGATTTTAGAATTATCAAAAGGAAATTTTTAATCCATAGATAATAAAAATAATAGAAATAAAAAGGCCACAAAAATAAAAATGACATAAAAATTTATAGTGGTTCGGTCAAACACGACCTACATCCACTCCCTGAAGTCTCCCACTTCAGGTATTGCACTATTACCATTAGTGTCTCTCCTTTAGCCCCCACATTAAGGTGAAGAAGCCTTCACAAAAATTATCTTCCACCACTACCCAGTGCAGAGAGAACCGTCATCCTTTTACACCTTCCAAGTGTAGGCAGAGAACCTCTCGCTGTTCACACTTTCCAAGTGTAGGCAGAGAACCTTCATTTGTTCACACTCTCCGAGTGTAGGCAGAGAAACTTCGGCTGTTCACACTCTTCGAGTTTCAATATAGAACTGGATCCTTTTGAAAGATCTTCACTTGAGAAATCTAGAAGGGCAAGATAAAAGAGTGAAGAAAATACAAAAGCACACATAGAGATCCTTACCATTGAGTAACCAAGTGAACCCTTAATGCTCCAATAGGAAGAAATCTCTTTCAAACACACTCTCTAACTCTCTCCTTCAATCTACCTTTACCAATCACAAAGATTAAGTGACAAAAAGATTTTAAGACAGTCTAAACTGGACCTTTTATAAAAAAGACACAAAAAATCATCCAAAAATGACAATTTTCAGTTTCTGACCGTCCACGATCATCCCGTACGATCCAATTTTGTACGTACGAACAATATAAAAATTGTTGCATATGAACTTAATTTGATATGGTATGAACTACTTTCATACCCGATCATCATCCCATATAAACCTGGTTCGTCCAATACGAATAGTTATTCTCAAAGTTTGTTGGTACGAAAAAGCAGGACAAACTCTAAGTTTCTAGAACATAGAAGATCATCCTGGGATGAACAAAAAACATTATCTGGACAAACTTCATCCATAGCCCATCATCCAGGGACAAACGTTAAATAGCATCTAGATGAATAGTTCATTTGGCAAATCTAGAGCCCATCGTCCTGGGACGAACGATAAATATCATCTGGACGAACTACATCCAGAGAGCATCATTCTAGAATGAACGATAAATATCATCTGGATGAACTGCATCTAGAGAGCATCATCCTGGGATGAACGGTAAGTATCATTTGGATGATTTTTACTTAAAAAAACGTTTTCCCTCTCTGTTTGTTCCATTGCTCGTTTGGGAACATAACTGACCAGATCATCCTGTATGAATAAAATTCATTCTATAAGATCAGTTTTTTTTTAAAAAATTTAAATACTTCCCATGCTGTGTGTGCTTAGTTACTTAATTACAATCAATTCTCTCAGACTCAATAAAAATAAAAAATACAGACTTCAATTTAAAAAACATTCTAAATTGATTCTTGATTTGAAGTCTTTAACAATCTAGAGTATAATTTCCCTGAAATTTTAGTACACAGAAGAGAAAATACAATTATTCCAAAATATATTAGGAGAGAAAAATAATAATCAAAACAATAATATTTGGAATCATAAAAATCATACAAGATGCAAGAATGTAAAACATGCAAAGCTAAGTAGCAACTCTCTAAACAAGCATGTGGGTTTAACCAAGTTTTATAATTTGACCAAATCAAATCAAGCATTATTTAACTCATGAAGGTTTTATTTATGTTTGTGCCATATGATAGAGTAAGTTTTGGTGATTGGGAGGCTTGATTGGATTGCATATAGTGATTTGGCTAAATTTGGTCTACTTTGATTAGACTTGGGCCCCATTAACCAAGTCAACTTTTGATTGGATCAGGGTGACTAGTCAAGTCCAAATGAATAGGAAAGGTGATTAGGAGATTTGAACAAAGTTTAGGGTGGGTTTGAAATTTGATTGAATATAAATAGGGCTTAATGGTTAATATAGTCAACCATGGTTAACTTGTTCAATAAGGTTAAATTAAGGATTGGGTTTAGGCTCAACAAGTTTGATTTGATCATTAGAGACCAATGGATTTGGGATCATGGATTGTAACAATCATTTGAGTCAAAATGACCATTTAAACCCTTATGGGGCCATTTGGTTAATAATGGTAGACTTGGTTAACTAGGTTAGACCAAAGCCTGGGTTTGGGCCCAACAGGTTTGAAATAACATTTTTGACCTAATGGAAGTGATTTAATGCAATGGTGAAGCCATTTGGGTTAAAATGACCATTTAAGCCCTTAAAGGGCAATTTGTTCAAAATAAGTTGACTTTGTCAACTATACATCACCCATGGTCTGGATTTGAGTCCAATATACTCCTAATGGTGTTTAGTATGCATTTGAATAGAATTTAGGGTTTGATTTGACTGGGCCATGTTGAAGTTTGAATGAAACTACAATTTTCCCCTTAAAGGGCATTTTGATCATTTTGACATCTATTCAACTGAAGGTTAAATTGGGTCCACAAAAACACAATTTACTACTCAACATGTTATAAAAAAGGATATGAAGATGGTTAAAGATCTTTGGGAAGGTTCCAATGTTAAATTCACAAGTTGGAAAGTTTAGTGGTATAGGTTATAAATATTTAAAGTTTTATAATTTTTTATTTAAATAAAGTTTCTCCATTTAGAAGTGTTAGATTAGGCTCAAATTTTGAAGGTTGACCCTGAGTAAATGGCTAATTAATATGTAATTGATAGCTCATGAATCAGGGGTCATTTATTAGGTTTTGAAGTGATTGAAAAATCTCCCAAAAAGGGTTTCAGGATACTAGTTCTAAGCTCTGGATTTTAGTTTGGAATTTTGGATTTGAATGCAATTTTGGATTTAATTAATTGAGTTTGGATTGTCCACTTTAATCATAATCAAATGAATGATTGTTGGTGATAGGATAAGACTGAAGCTTGATTGAAGGTTATATTGAAGGTTGAATTGAGGGTTGATTTGATGATTAAGTTGAAAGGTGGACTATAATTTGATTGAGGTTTGTTTGAAGATTTATTGAAGATTAATTGAAGTCTAAATTCAGTTTTGAATTGAAGTTTGGATTGAAGATTGAATTGAATTCTGGATTGAGATTTGAATTGAAGTTTAGGATGAGGATTTGAATTGAAGTATGGATTGAAGATTTGAATTGAAGTATTGATTAATGATTGAATTGAAGTTTATATAGAGATTTGAATTGAAGTATGAGATTAAGATTGAATTGAAGTCTAGATTGAGATTTGAATTCTAGTCCGGGTTAATTATTTAATTGAAGTCTAGATGATTGACAACTAGATGGTTGTCAACCATCTGATCAAAATGTAGGAGTCTTGATAGGTCGTGATGATTTCATACAAAAATGAGGTCAATAATAAGGTATACTTTTTTGGTACTGTGACTAAATTAATGTGCCATTTATTATGGTAACCAAATTAATTACTCTCCCATAGCATTTAGGGGAGTTGGCACTATGATGCCCAAATCAACAATGAGACATTACACTACAGGAAAACCACTTATTACCGGCGGACGAAATCCGCCGGAAAACGTAGATATTCCGACGGAACCATAAGTTTCCGTCGCACTTTTCGGCAAAAATTCATACGCTAGTTTTGGCCGCGTCGATAATTTATTTCCGGCGCAAATATTGCGTCGGAAATTTCTCCGGCGCATGTTCCGACGAACTACCGGTGAAAAAACGGGTCGTTTTCGACGTTGAAAAATGTCCTAACTCCGGCGCAACATCCGCCGGTAATTAGCGTCGCATTATGCGCTAGCCATTACCGGCGGATATAACGCCACCTGAGTGCATGTAGGAAACCCACGAACTTGCTTGCGATGAAAAGTATACGCCGGTAAGTACCGGAGGACTATATGCCGGTAATTACGCCAGTAGTTTCCGTCAGAACAAAGGCTCCGGTACACATGATACGATTCGTTGTATCGTCGTTTCCGGCGAACTTCCAGCGCAAATTCCGCCGGAAACCTGTAGCATTGACAAAAAAAAAAATTTCCTTCTCAGCCAACAATCAAATTTCCACACCAGCAAACCAATACAAATAACAATTCCACAATAATTCAATTGTAACATTACAACATGTTAACAATTTCACCATAGTTTCACAACAGTTTATAACATTAAAAGAAACAGTTCAGTACTAACAATCAACTAAACACATCACATTAAAAGAAGCTGTTCAATAACACATGTTCATAGAAATAAACAAGTTCATATAAACTAAATTAAACTACTCTGACTCCGTGGACTCCTCCTCAGGTGGAGCTACATCTTTTTCACTCAGCTGCTCCCTCATCTTGTGCATTTCATCCAACAACTGCTTGTGTTGTTGAATACTTGTTTGAACCTGTGCTTGCAACTGAGCTTGAACCTGTGCTTGCAGCTGAGCCTGCCAATCAGCTTGTGATTTCCTTACTTGTTCTAGCTCAGCTTGAAGGGCACTTATTTGTTGAGCTTGTAAGGACTCATGCGAACTGGATGCGAAGCTGGATGCAGTAGAGGATGTCATCCCCTCGTATGCCTGAGCTTGCACACCTAAG
>NW_021319682.1:13708428-13734235 GCF_001605985.2 Dendrobium catenatum | reverse complement strand
GATCTCCAGAGAAGAAATTCTATTACATTTTGCATTTAAAAACAAACTCTCCCCCTGTGTGTGTGCATGGTTGCTCTTACTCTTATGCATTTTGTGGAAAGACTCAAGAAAATAAAAATACAATAAATATAAAAATATAATATCTGACTCATACTCTTAATCTACCCGTTCTTGAGTCTTCCTTTCGTCCTAAGTCACTTGTGATCTTCCTGAAATGTTAGTACTCAAGGACAATAGCAAATAAACTAATATTCAATGAAAAGTTGTTTCAAAACAATCATTATTTGGCATCATCAAAATCTCAAACTCGGGGTCATGGGTTGCAACAGGTTTGTTCATTTCAAGTAGGTTGCTAGTATGATATGAATATCATATAGTATATTTAGTTCAAAAATAATAATTTCATTTGGTACAATCTTTGGGATGACCAAATTTCATCTCTAGATATCATACGATACGATCAATATTATACAGTACAATTAATATCAATAATGAAACCATGATTTGATTGACTAATTACGAGGATGAATTTAAGTAAGATTTTAAATATTCATATAGTACGAATCAGATTGCACAATATGATTAATTCAAAAATTAAATTTTGAAAATCTTAATTAATTCATCCGACAGCTAGGGTTATTCAAATCATAATGAATCATACGTTACAATCCAGATCATACAATACAATTTGTTCATAGAAACTAATTATTCAAATAGTCGTCAAGTCCATTCTTTCTATACTGATCGTATAGTATGATTATATATCATACATATGTTTAGTAAAAAAAATTTAACTTTTAAAATTTATCTCTCTCCTTGTATATGTGTGCATGGTCACCCAATTACATACACTATTATGTTACCAAACTCACGAAATAGAAAATGAAGAAAAATAAAATTATAGACTTTATTTACTTGACATTCCTATTCTACTTATTCTTGAGCTTTCAGTAGCCTTGAGTAGTATATGTCTTACCTGCAATGTTAGTGATCACAGATAAAACACATATATTCAATGAGAAAAGTAACAATTCAATCAATAATACTTATCATCATTAAAATCACAGACTAGGGATCCTAGATTATAATAGAACAAATAGATTATGAGCTTCAATTATCCCCCCTTCATGCGCCCTTGATGAAGCTTCTCCAAGCTCTGAGTTTGCTTCCTTTGAGCTATGTGGACCTCCATAGCTTGCCCCTTACTAGCTTGAGGCCATCCGATGATCTGGCCAGTCTATCCCAACCATCCATGGTCATAGGGGGTCTCTTGAATAGGGACACTCCTTCCAATCCATTTCATTCTCTTCTAGCTTTTTAAATTCCATCCCCAGAGCTATATGAGAAATCCCATAGCCTCCCTTAGTCTTCTAGCCATCTAGAAATACAATCTCGAGTGAACTTCTATTAAAAATATCCTCCCTCTACTCGAACTCCTATATCCAGCCATCATCCAACCTCGATGTCTGAAATAGAAGTGTTTCCTTATCATCCCCTCAAGCTTCTCATAAGAAATGCATATTCATTGGAACTTTCTCCAAGGTATAAACCTAATCTTGAGCTTTAGGCGTGTTCAGGAGGTTGAAGATGTAATTTGAGCCATTGATCTTAATTAATAGTTTATATTAAATCCCATAGTCCCAGAGTTTATTTAATTACAACCGCTTGATATACAATCTAATAATTATATTCAATCATATGTTATCTAATTAGTCACCAATTATTAACTAACCAATCGAATCACACCCATGTGTAAAGCGTGTTGCTGATTGGATAAATCTACATTTAATTTCACAAGAAATTAAGGGATCTTTGAAAAATTATATCTCCCAATCCAATTGACCCAATCAAGATTTCTTAGGCTCATTGGAAAGATCTCAAAGTTATCTTCAAAAGCCCTATAGTCTTAGGTTTGGGACATGCATGAAACTCAATGAATTCCAGTAGTTATCATACGGGCATTTTAGGCTTTTCTCGTAAAACTGAACTTAGCATAACTTGAGACTTTGGGGAAGTGAATTGGGTATGTCTCTAACATGTTCAAATTTTCTTCCCCTTGTTTGGATTGTTTAAGGGCATGCTTGATTTAATTTGAACTTAAGGGTCATGGTTTGATGCCTAAATTCAAATTAACTTAATGATTTTTCAAAAGACAATTAGGATTTTTTTGTTTATGTGTTGATTGTGCTTTAGATAGGAAATTTATATCTAATGATTTCATTCCCCCTTGCTTTAGGTAGCGAGTTATGACTTTTCTAAGGTAACCCTACAGTTAACTTAGGTGGTTTGGTTACCCACCTTAGATGATTCAATTTAGAACCAAATTCAATGGGCTTTGAACTTGAGGTCAGATGAACTCATGACCCAAGTTTCACTAAAAATAGAGCCCATTTTGTCTACCAACTAGGGAACCCAAAATCACACAATAGATTTGACATATAGACCTAATTAAATTATATTTAATTCATATAAAATCCAAAAATTCTATATAAGGTGTCTAATTACTCATAATTGAATTTTTCATTCATTAAAAATCCCTATAATTAACACTACCGTTGCCAGGTCCCATGTCTTGGATAAGAAAAGTGTAGGGTTACGTTATGTAGACAACAGCCAGCATAAAACTTGTCAAATTTTAATGAAAAGAATCCTTTAAGAAAATGTGTTAATGCTAGGGCGTCCCCTGGAAGCGTCATGCTGTATGACCTGAATATAGTGACAAGTGTGCAAGGGCCACTGCATCGGTGCCCGGGTGCAGTGTTAAATAGGCAAGGGTTCCCATATCAAGAACGAATGTGGGCAAAGAAGCTAGTCCATGATACTGAAAACATGAAACTAAAATTAGGATAGGAACTTAGAATATAGGTTCCCTTATAAAAAAATTAATGGAATTAATAGATATTATGATTCATAGGAAGTTAAATATTTTGTGCATTCAGGAAACTAAAAGGGTTGGAGGGAAAGCTAAGGAAATGGATAGTTTAGGATTTAAACTTTGGTATTTGGGTAAGAGACGTCTAGAAATGGTGTAGGTGTTATTATAAATAAGAGTTTGCAGGATAATGTTATAAATATTAATATGATTGGAGATAGAATTATAGCTTTAAAGATTGTTATTGATGTTAAGATTGTTAATATTATAAGTGCTTATGCTCCTCAAGTAGGTTTGGATATGAGTTTTAAATTAAAATTTTGGAATGACTTAGAAGAATTATTATAAAAGATACCTCTAGAAGAAAGAGCTTTTATTGGAGGAGATTTAAATGGACATGTTGGTAGAGAGGTAGATGATTTTAAAAATATTAATGGTGGCCTAGGGTTTGGAACGATAAATGAAGGTGGAAATACCATATTAGATTTTTGTTTAGCTTATGATTTTTTAATTGCTAATACCTTATTTAAGAAAAGGAATGAGCATCTCATTACTTATAAAAATGGATATAATACAACTTAGATTGACTATTTTCTTATAAGAAATTTAGATCGTTTAGATTGTAAAGATTATAAAGTTATTTGGAGTGAAAATTTATGTACCCAACATCGATTATTAGTTTTGGACTTTAAGATAAAGGGACATAAAATAAAAAATAAAGTAAAACAATTTTCTAGGATAAGATGGGGGTAATAAAAGAATACTAACAAAAATATTTTTGAGAGTAAGATTTTAGATCTTAAGATTTTTCTTGTGCATGAGGATGCTAATGTTATGTGGGATAAAAGGGCTAGTGATATTAAGAATATTGCAAATGTTGTGCTTGGAGTATCAAAGGGAAAAGCTTCTAAAAGTAAAAATAGTTGGTGGTTGAATCCAAATGTACAAGAAAAGATTAAAAATAAGAAGTTTTGTTATAGAAATTGGTTTAATTCTAAAAATTCTAATAATTGGGAAAGATATAAAGAGGCTCGTAAGGAATCTAAGAAAGCAATATGCGATGCAAAGACCTTAGCTTTTAGTTATTTATATAATAGATTAGATACTAACGAGGGAGAAAGATACATATATATATATATATATATATATATATATATTATCCAAACAAAGAGATTAGAGTAGTAAGGATGTAGTTCAAGTGAAGTGTATTAAAGAGGAAGTTCAAAAAATACCTTTTTTAGAAGATGATATTCAACAAAGATGGATGAGATATTTTGCTAAAATTTTTAATGAAGATTGTGAAAATAAGATTGAATATAGTGACCTTAGCACCCTAAATGAAAATAAAGATTTATGTTTTTATGGCTATTAGTAATTGAAGTTAGGAGGCTTAAGAAAATGAAGGGTGGAAAAGCTGTTGGACCTAGATGATATTCTAATAGAGGTATGGAAATGCTTGAGAGATGAAGAAATTTCATGGCTTACCAAACTTTTTAATAACTATTTTGAGACTAAAAGATGCAATGATGATGAGTGTGTTTATTCTATTTTTAAGAATAAAGGTGATGACAAGATTGTGCGAATTATAGAGGAATTAAGTTAATGTGTCGATACTTTAAAACTATGGGAGCGAGTTATGGAGCATAGGTTGCGGCGTGATTCTAATGTTTCTCAAAATCAATTGGATTCATGTCAGGTAGGTCGACTATGGAAGCATACATTTTTAAGAGGTTTGATGGAGAAATATAGAGAAAATAAGGAGATCTACATATGATATTTATTGATATAGAAAAAGCATATGATAAAGTTCAACAAGAAAGTAGCTATGGAGAGCTTTCTTGAAAAAGAAAGGAGTTATAAATGCTTTATATTTCAATTTATTAAAGATATGTATGCAGGAGCTATTACTTGTGTTCAAACACAAGGTGGATTGACCAAGTATTTTCCTATTTCGGTTGGGTTACATCAAGGATCAGCCTTAAGCCCATATCTTTTTGCTTTAGTCATGGATGTTCTCACTAAACATTTGCAAGAGGATGTACCTTGGTGTATGCTTTTTGCTGATGATATTCTTCTTGTTGATAAGATTAGAGAGGGAATTGAAGGTAAACTTGAATTATGGAGGTTAACCTTAGAGTCTAAAGGTTTTTGATTGAGTAGATATAAATTGGAATATATGGAGTAGAATTTTAGTAGTAATAGACCTAGTGAAGGGATTGTGACTTTGGGCGATCAAGTCATCAATAAGAGTACACGTTTTAAATATCTTGGATCTATTGTTCAGAGTTATGGTGAAATAAATGGGGATATTATTAGCAGAATTCAAGAGGGATGGTTGAAGTGGAGGAATGCTTCTGGCTTGTTGTGTGATAGAAAATTACCCCTCAAACTTAAGGGAAAATTCTATAAGATGGTGGTGAGGCATGCAATGCTATATGGTGCCAAATGTTGGCCATTAAAAGAAAAGCATAATACTAAGTTAAGTGTGGAAGAGATGAGGATTCTCAGGTGGATGAGTGGCTTTACCCTTAGAGATAGAATATGAAATGAGCATATACGTGAAAAGGTTTGAGTAGCTCCAATAGAAGATAAGATTAGAGAGAGTCGCCTTAGATGGTTTGGTCACATAAAACGGCGGCCTTCCGATGACCCGGTTAGGAGAGTAGAGGTATTAGATTTGACTTATGTTAAGAAAGGTAGAGGCAGACCTAAAAAGACTTGGTTAGAAAATATTAGGAATGACCTTTCTTTATTAGATTTAAATGAGAATTTGACTTTTAATAGGACACAATGGAGAAAAGGATTCATGTAGCCGACCCCATATAGTGGAATAAAGGCTTGATGTTGTTGTTGTTGTTGTTGTTGTAAAAAGCCCTATGATTAGACCTTTAATTTAAGATTGATTAGTTCTTAAGGAAAATTCATATTTTATTCATTTAATTAATTATGAATATTTAAGATTTCATAAAAATTTTTAAACAATTCTAAACACCGCCTTAGTTCATTTCTTACTTTTAGAGGTGATTTTGAAGGAGTTTGGGATTGATTTGGATAAAAACATTAAATCTCCCCTAATCATGTAATTTAAAAAAAAATACACAAACTTTGAAAATTCATAATTAATTTTAGAGAATTCTAATTTGATTAAACTTTATGTCCTTTAAGTCCACTTAAAATTTAGTATTTTCTAAGAATGTCAAACCTTCAAATTTCAGTCAAAGTCAAAAAGTCAACTTCTCAGTCAATTAAAGTTTAAATCTATGTTAAAACTTCAAAATTTTATAACTTAATGTAGAAAATTCATACTTTAGCAAACTTAGAATCTAATTACCAATTTTAAGGCCTATTATTTAGGAAAAATATCAAAATTATAGAAATCATTCTAATATAAAAAAGTTAACTTTTAATTTTAGTTAATTACTAAATTTTTTGAATTATTTAAAAAGTTCACAGTTCACTTGCAACTTCGATTAGCTCAAGATTGAATAGACTAGGGTTAAAATCATTATTTTCAGTCTTTATATACTTTTTATCTTTCTTGAGCCAATCTTATATTTTGGTGGATCCTAAAGCTGAGTAACCTTGCATACACATACTCAAGGAGGTGAGTTAGTGAGTTAGGAAGAAGATTAGTTTTTTGAACTAATCATACTATATGATTTAGATCGTATTGCACAATCAGTTAACCAAAAAAATCTTTAACTAGGACACTTTTGTTAATTAAGAATAATTAACCAAATTATACTAAACATTCCTCATCATACAAGATGATCAATTAAATTCATAAAAATTGCCGCCAATCATAATGCAGTCAATATTTTAAATTCATATTTTTTCTAATCATGTTGTACAATATGAATCGTACTATACGATATATGATAATTATGCCTAAATTGATCCATTAGGGGAACAATAATGATTAATTTTTTATATTAAATTATACATGATGACTGGTGATGAACGTACTATATAACCCGAGTGATGCATGGGGTGATAATTTATCATCGCAAATCTTACAAAATAAAATACCATAGTTTTTTTTAACTAATTATATAGGATGACCCCAAATTTTGTATTGCATAAACCTAGGGCTACATAGGACAATGATTTATCATCGCTTATCATACTGGATGATCACTAAAAACTCTTGAACTAATTGTACAGGATAATAAAGTTTGTAATATCTAAAAGGGCTATTTTGTACTATTCATACAAGATAATTGTAGGATCATACTAGAAGATATTAAATAATATATTGAAATTTAGAGTGGCTCACTATTTAAACTCTCACTTAGACTTGATCAAAATCCTTTTTGCTACTATGTTTCTTGAGAGGGAGCATAGAGAAGGAGTTTAGGAGAGCTTCGGGAGAGAGGAAAGGGAGAGCTTTTTTTGAGGGAGAGTTGTGAGGGATTCATAAGGATTCATAAGGTTACTCAAAGCAAGGTTCTTGCCTGTTTTATTCAAGTTTTTACCTTGATTCTTTGGTAGCTTCGGGGAGACATTTTACTGCACTAGGCTTTGGTTCTCTGCTATCACTTGGAGGATGAAAAATGATTCAAGGTACTCTGCCTTCTCTTAGAAGGAGAAAAAAGCTTTGAGGTATGCTGCCATCACCTAGAGGGAGCTAAAAGCTTCCCGTTCTCTGGCACACCGGATTGGTAAAAGTGATTTTGTAAGAGCTTCTCCACCTTGATGTAGGGGAAAAAGGAGAGACACTTATTTTGGTGCATTACCTAGAACAGAGGTTTTTAGGGTAGTGAACATTGGTCAGGTTAGATCGAACCAATATAAATTACGGTGTGTTTGTTCTTATTATTTTTGCACTTTATTTTTCTATAATTTACTATGTGGTTGAAAATTTTGGTCTTTTATTTTTATGAAATTAATTCACTTCCGCATCAAGAGATAAAATTATCTAATTTCATACATTGAAAAAGTTATAAAAAGATTTTCTTTTTATTAAAAAAAAAATTGAATTACCAATTCACCCCCTCCTCTTGGTTAGCCTCAGGTTGGTTCTTTAAAGTTTAACAACCTTCATGAACTTCCAAGTGGCATTAGTGCAGGATTCAAAAACTAAGTTTTAAAAAACTTTTGAAAATTAATTAGTGGCTAACTTTGGAAATCATAATGCTACGGAAGGATATTCAATCACACGACCACCATTATTTTATAACATTCCTTTTAATTTTTGAAAAATTTACATGCATACTTTCTTGCAATTAATATACTATCACATGTGGAAGTTACTTCAGGAAGGATATTCTACAGCTTCTTACTATGACATTAAAATCAAACTACCTTTTCCTGAAAGGAGTATTATGGATAGAGATTTAGCCCAATTAAATTCTAAATGTTTTAACAACTTTTTTGTGCATTAAAATATGAAGATTACATGTGTATATCTACTTGCACTACTGGTAAAAAAAATTGAGATAAATTTTGCATAACCTGCGAAGGAACTAATGAGAAAAGAAATCCAGGTTAAACATTTTGCTCCATGATTATGAATTATTTGGCATGAAATCTAGTGAGTCCATTTTTAAAAATTATACTAGGTTCACTCAAATTATGACATCCTTGCATGCTTTAGGTAGAGAACTTATAAATTGTGAAAAAAGTTAACAAGATTTTGTATTGTCTACCTAGTTCCTATGATGCTTAATTGTTGCAACTCGAGCTTTTAAGTTTATGTTTTTGATGATAATAAATATTATGGATCACATCTTATTACCTACTTATATTTGTAATATAATTTATTTTTGTGTGTACTAACATTTCTGGAATACCATGCATCATCAAATAAAGATTTAAGGCTCAAGATTGAGTATAATAGGTTATGTTGTAACTATTTTTGTAATATTTATTAATTTATTTTTTATTTCTTGAGTCAAGTCATATAAGAGGGTATTCTTGCTTGGTAACCATGCATGCCCACATATAGGGAGAGTGAGATTGAGTCAAAACTAGAAGTTTAAGTTTTGAACTATTCGTATTAGATGATTTATATTATTTAGAATGATCAGCTCATTGAACTAATCGTACTGGACAATTTCGATCAGCCAAGATGATTCATAATAATTTAGGCATGGATTTAAGATTCAAGTTTCGTTCTAATCATCCCAGATAATGTAGATCATCCAGGACGATAAATACCAGTTATGCCTAAATTGATCATGTGATTAGGGGACTAATTATTGTTAAATTGTTCAAACAAATCATCCTGGATGATTTGTATATCGTACAGGATGATGTTTGCTGACATATTTGATTTTTCTAAATTATCCAAGATAAAATACCATAACTTTTCTTTGACTCATCTAGAATGATCCATAATATCATCCTGGATGATATGTATAAATTTGAACTGATCGTCCATGCCTATCCTGATATCGTCTAAGACTATCAGGTCAAATTCTTAGAATCATACTGGATGATCCTGTGATCATCCAGGATGATATTTGGTGCAAGAATTGAGGTTTTTAGGATTTTTGAAGCCCTCTTTTTAAGTACATCTTACAGGATGATTCTATGATCATCCTGGATGATCTCTGCTAAAAATATTGATTTTTAGGAGTGTTCAAAGCCCTCTATTTAAGGTTTATAAAGGCACTTGGTAAGTATCTTTGGTATCCATTGAAGCTTCATTATTCTGGAGAAAACTTGAAGATAAAACTTGAAAGGGAGAGAGGAAAGGGTGGAGTTTAAGAGAGGGAGAAGATTCTTGGAGGGGTTTCAAGGGAGCGTGGAGGGAGTTTCACATAGTTTCTTTGGCAAGCTTGCATCCTAGTACCATCTCATTCAAGGTTCATCTAGAGGGAAATTTTAGGAAGAAGAAGATCTCTTTAGAGTCGAAGGACCCGGCTTCTCCGCCACATCGGGGAAGGTGAAACTGATTTTATAAAGGCTTCTCCATCTAGCCGTGGGAGCTAAAAAAGAGTCACTAAAGATGTAGTGTAATACTCGTAGGGTGCCTCTAAGGAGTGCACGTAGTTCAGGTTTGACCGAACCACTATAAATATGGTGTGTTATTTCTAATTATTTTCTACACTTTATTTTTATTATGATTAAATGCTTGGGTAAAATCTTTAATTAATCTTTTTATTATTAATTTAATTTGTTTTTGCTACAAGATATAAAAAGATTTTTTTTAGTTAAAGAAGTTTTTAAATATCAAATTCACCCCCCTCTTGGTTAGCCTCGGGACTATTTCATAAGTGTTTAACAAACATAACAAACTTTCAAGTGGTATTAGAGCGGGATTCAAAAAATTAAGTTTTCGAAAACTTTTGAAAAAAGATTAATGGATAACTTTGGAAATTATAATATTGCTGAAGAATATTCAATAACGAGACCATCTTTATTTGAAATTTTTTTTTTTAGAAAATTTGTATGTCTATTTTCTTGCAATCAATTAATTATCGAATGTGGTAAATGATTCAGACAGTTATTCTGTACCATCACCTATTATAGATAGAGTCAAAATTAATATTTCTTTTACTGAATGGAGTGAAATAGATCAAATCAATGCTCAATTGAATGCTTCATCTTTAAACTATTTTTATGTGCTTTGAATTCTAAAGATTGTATGTTAGTATCCATGTGCACTATTGGCAAGAAAATTTGGAATAAATTACACACTACATATAAAGGTATTAGTGAAGTCAAGCAATCCAGGTTGAATATTTTAATACATAATTTTGAACTATGCATGAAATCTTATAAGATGATCTTAGACATGTATAATATGTTTACTTAAACTATGACATCATTACATACTTTAGATAAATAATTTTTAAACTTTGAAAAGGTCAATAAAATTTTATATTGTCTACTTCATAAATTTGATGCCAAAGTCATTGCTAAAATCTGAAGATATGGAGAAAAGTGGCTTAGTAGATATTGAAAGTGATGAGTTTACAAGAAAATTTGAAAATTTACTACAGCGTAATCATCAACATCAATAAAAGTGGAACAAAGGTAAACATAGTAAGAATGTTCAGATTTTCTCTGACGTTATTTATTTTGGGTGTAGCAAATTCAGACATATGAAAAATTAGTACCCTAATTTGAAAACTATTCCTATAAAGGAAAAGGGTAAAGCTAAGCAAATTGTGAAAAGGGTAGATGATAAAAAGCAAAAAATCTCCTAGGCAGACCTAGTTTCTGAATCATCAAACCAAGAGCAAGGTAAAGAGTTATAAAGTTCTGTTTGTGTATTTATGTGTTGTAGTTAATGCATGCATATATGTTCCTTATTTTTTTTTGTTCATTTTAAATGTTTTTTTTTGTGTGTTATTTTTTTATGTTTTTTGTATTCATTCTATTTTATTTTTCTTGTATGTTTTTATGATTTATCTCGGAACTATACACACAAATTACTGTTCACATTATATTTCCTTAAGAGAATAAATTCACTTCTCTCAATTTTTTTTAAATGAAAATGTTACATTTTTTTACCTAAAAAATTAGTAAGCAGTGATTGACTTTCATAAATCAGTTAAAGGAAGAAACGTCGATGATTGTCTCTCTTCTTCTAACTCCTTTAGTGGTGTATTTTCTTTTTGAAGCAAAATCTATTTCAAATTTAAATTTAGACTTTGAAATTGAGAAATATTCAATCTTCTTACAGTAATTTATCTCATATGAATAATGTTCAAAGTCATTAAATCTCTTTCAAAGCATTCTTGATTATGTTTTTACATTTATCATATGAATATGATTCTATTTAGTGGTTTATTCTTCCTTATATTAGAGAGTGAGTTTTTCTTCTCTTATATCTCAAAGATATCATCACAACTGAGATTTTTTTAAGGTTTCGAAAGGGAGCTAGCTTGCAAAAATGATAAGAGACATAAAATGAGTCTAAATAGAAAAACTGAAAAGATGTGTAATGATCGCCAAATAATTGAAAGATATATAAAGTGTATTAAAAATTAAAAGATGTGTAAAGAGCACCAAACAACTAACATGAGGCACAAAATGAGCCCACAAGAAATTAAGCTTATTTCTCTTTCAAATCTTTAAATCTTAGAAGAATTCATGTGCTACTTGATATCTTCAAACACATAATTTTTAAAAATTACAATTATGGTTGATTACCTTGTAATATTACTCTATCAGATTTTTTTTTGAAAAGAAGTTTGAACATATCACTTTTTTTCTATGATTTATTGTTTGAATTTGATTTTTATTTTAAAAAGGACTTTAACTTGTAAGGAGTCAGAGCTAGGGTTGATAAAATTCAAATTTTTAATATTTCTATATCTTAGTGATATCAATTCATTTCTTACTATATTTTAAATAAAATTAAGATGTAACTTTCTCATTTCAAGAAAATTAACTGAAATTAATTGATTCTTCTTAAACATTACCATCACCCCAACTAATTAAGGGTCCGTTTCTTTCATTTGTTGTTATTTATTTCTTTTTCTATACTTCTCTTCTTTTTTATAACATCAAAGGGGGAGAACTAGTTGTATTTTTGTGTAAGTTATATATGTTCATTATGTATTTATTTTAGTTTATCAATTTTGTAGTTTTTTAAATCTTTTTTATTTAAAAAAAAACTATTTTTTAATTTCCCCTACTTTTAATATAAATATCTTAATGAGGCGGAGATTAGGAGAAAATATTTTTAAAATTGTAAATTCAACCAATAATATTTTTCATCATCAAAAAGGGGGAGATTGTTGCAACTCGAGCTTATGAATTTATATTTTTAATGATAACTAAATTGTGTCTCACATCTTTTTATATGCTTTTATTTGCAATATAATTTTGATTGTGTGTGTACTAACTTTTCAAGAATTTCATACACCATCAAATAAAGATTCAAGGTTCAAGATTGAGTAGAATAGGCTATGTTGTAATAATTTTTTGTAATATTAATTGATGTATTTTTGATTTCTTGAGTCAAGTCATATAAGGGTGTATACTTTCTTGGTGACCAAGCACACTCACACTAAGGGGGAGTGAGATTAAGTCAAAACTAAAAGTTTAAGTTTTGAACTAATCATACTGAATGATTTATATCATCCAGGATGATCAGCTCTTTAAACTAATTATATTGTACGATTTTGATCATCAAGGATGATTCATTATGATCTTAGAAAATAACCACCAATGATAATTTAGATAAGGATTTAAGATTCAAATTTTGTTTTAATCATCTTCGATGATCTGGATCTTCCTTGACAATCAATACCAATTATGCCTAAATTGATCATATGATTAGGTGACTAATTATAGTTAAATTATTCAATCAGATCATCTTAGATGCTCTGTATATCACACTAGATGATGTTTACTGACTTATTTGATTTTCTTAAATCATCCAAGATGAAATATCATAATTTTTCTTCTACTCATGTAGATAATCCATAATATAGTCCTAAATGATATGTACAAATTTGAACTGATTATCCATGCCTATCCTAATATCATCCTAGACTATCAAGTCAAATTATGTACATCGTACTGGACGATTCTATGATCATCTAAGATGATATTTAGCATAAGAATTGAGTTTTTAGGGTTTTCAGAAGCCCTCGTTTTAATCACATCATATTTGGCAATCCTACGATCGTCTTGGTTGAGCTTTGCCACCAAGATTGATTTTTAGATTTTTTTTAAAGCCCTCTATTTAAGCTTTATCAAGGCACTTGGTAAGTGTCTTTGGCATCCATTGAGGCTTCATTCTTCGAGAGAAAACTTGAAGATAGAACATGAAAGGGAGAGAGAAAAGGGTGGAGTTTGAGAGAGGGAGAAGATCCTTGCAGGGGGTCTCAAGGGAGTGTGGAGGGAGTTTCACTCAGTTGCTCTGGCTAGCATGCACCTTAGTACCATCAGATTCAAGGTTAATCTTGAGGGAAGTGTTGGGAAGAGGAAGATCTCTTTGGAGTCAAAAGACCCAACTTCTCCACTACATTGGGGAAGGTGAAAGTGATTTTGTAAGGGCTTCTCCACCTAGCTATGGGGGTTAAATTAGAGTCACTAAATGTTTAGTGCAATACTCAGAGGGTGCCTCCAAGGAGTGGTTGTAGGTCATTTTGGATCAAACCACTATAAATTTGGTGTGTAATTTCTGATTATTTTTCTTACTTTATTTTTATTATGATAAATTACCTGGTTGAAATCTCTGATTAATCTTTTTATTATTGATTTAGTTTGTTTTCATTGCAAGATATAAAAAGATTTATCTTTTAGTTAAAGAAGTTCTTAAATATCCAATTCACCCCCCATCTTGGTTAGCCTCTGGACTAGTTCGTAAGGGCTTAACAACCCTAAAAAACTTTCATAAATAACTATTATTATTAAATCCAAGGATCCAAATGTTCATTCAATTGATAACTTACATGGATCACTCATTACCTACGAGCTAGGAGTGAGTCAAGTTAGATTGAAGCAGGTGAGAAAAGAAAGGAGAATATTATAGCCTTAAAATCTAATAATTATAATAGTAATAGTTCTATACCTGAAGATGATGATGATATAACACTAATGAAATTCAATTTAAAAGCCTTCTGAAGAAAAAAAGGAAAAGTGTCATTAGCAATGGAACAAAGATAAAGCTAATAAAAATTTTAAGTTTTCTTTTGATGTCATATATTTTGAATACAAGACTGATTGCCCAAAACTTAAAGCTCAACCAATCAAGGAGAAGGGTGAAGAAAAATCTAAATTCAAAAAAAGCAAGAAACTGACTCAGATTTCTTTCTAGGTAGTCTCTACTTCAGGCTCATCTGAGATAGAAGTAGAAGAGGAGGTAACCAACTTGTGCTTAATGTTAGATAGCCATCTTAATCATTCTGTTCAAGAGGAGGTATGTGATCTTTCTTATAATGAATGATTTAAAGTTTCTGAAAAAATTTATAACGCATATAGAAAGCTCAAGAAAATGTATGCTAGCCTTAATTCTGATTTTTTTTTAATTTATAAAAAGAGCATGAATGCCTTAGTAAATATTACTTTACCTTGGATAATAATCATATGATTTTATTTGATGAATTTGATACATTAAATGAGAAGCATCTTGATTTAATTGCTGGACATGATTCCTTGAAAGCATGTCATGTTGATTTAGAAAATTTATTTAAAGAATTAAAAGCATGTTTAGATGAAGCTAATGATAGGGAGCATGTATTAAAATTTGATAATTCAATTCTTGAAAGTGTAAACAAATTTTTGCAAGTGAAATTTGTTGAAGAGAGTTGCTACTTAGCTTTGCATGTTTTACATTCTTGTAACTTGTATGTTTTGATGATACCAAATATTATTGTTTTGATTATTATATTCTCCTAACACATTTTTGGAAGAATTGATTTTCTCTTGTGTGTACGAACCTTTCAAGAAAATAATACTCCATATTGTTGAAGACTTCAAATCATGTTCAGCATAGAATAATTTATAAAATGAAGTCTGTGTTTTTCTTTTTATCGAGTCTGAGAGAGTCTGACTGTAATTGAGTAACTTAGCACACACACACACCGGGGGAGAGCTTTAAAATTCATAATTTTTTAAATTGATCGTATAGTACGAACCATGTTCATACGGGACGATCTGATCAGTTTACTCCTAAAAGGAGCAAATGAAATGAACGGGGAGAGGAAAAATTTTTTCTAAATACAATTCATCCAGACAATAATTACCTTCATCCCAGGATGATGCTCTCTGGACGCATTCGTTTGCATGATATTTACGTACATCCCAGGACGATGCTCTCTGGATGCCTTCATCCTGACGATAATTACCTTCGTCCCAGGATAATACTCTCTGTACACATTCGTTCAAATCATATTTAATGTACGTCCAAGGAGGATGCTCTCTGGATGCATTCGTCCAGAAAAAAATTATGGTTCATCCCAAGATGATGGGCTCTGGAATAGTCAAAATGAACTATTCGTCCAGATAATTAATATGGTTTATCCTAGGACGATCTTCTCTATTCTAAAAACTTAAGAGTCATTCTATTTTTTGTACAAATGAACTATATAAATAACCATTCGTACAAGACGAACATGGTTCGTATGGGATGATGATCAGGTACAAAGGGAATTCATACCAGTTCATATTTAGTTCATACATAATAGTAGTTACACTGTTCGTCTATACGAACTAGGATCGTACGAGATGATCAATAACGCACTAATTTGAATAATTATAGTTTTTGGACGGTTTTTCATTTCTTTCATATAAAAGGTCCACTTTAGACTGTCATACAATCTTTTTGTCTATTATTCTTCATGCAAACTTAAGGGTGATTGAAGGAGAGAGTGAAAGAGAGTGCTTGAAGGAGAGTGTTGACCTCATTATTCGAGGTCAATTTTCCTTGAATCGACTCTAGTACCTAGGTCTTCGTAGCCTAGTGTAGAAGTCGCCCATAGGATTTCCCTTAGGTGGTCGCCCACTGACGTAGCATCGACTCGAGCCTATCACTCAATTCGAATTAAAATCAATTCGATCCAAATTTTATTAAACTCCTAACTGAACTCAAATCGACTTGATCAATTGAAATCAAATTTAATTCAGATAAATTTGATTTAGATCTATGTACCCAAAATTATTTATCCAAAGTCTCCTAAAAATTAATTTCAATCTCAGCCCTTTGGATCCTTCTCTAGATCAAGTTTTAATCTAAACCCTTGATTTTAAAATCGGTAGAAAAAGAGAGAGGTGCGATTAAGATGATAGAACTGAATCCCCACTTCCTCTATTTTCATTCGCACGAACCCACTCGATTTGAGTTCAATTTAATATAGACGGCTTTAATTATATCCAAAATAAAACTCATATCAAACCTATTAAAATCAATTCAAATTTTTTTTTAATCAATACATAGATCCTATCCATCGATTTGAATCGAGAGAGCGGTAGTTTCATTTAGACCAATTAAGATTGAAATTGGTTCAAAGAAATGATTAATTTTATTCAAATTAAAATGAAATGGAAGTTTAATAGGGCCGGTCTAACCAACTCCTCACCAACCCTCTCTACCTCTTATTTCGGACTAAACTGAAACTCCCACGATCCCCTCTCTCTCATTTCGTGAACTGTCCCGATGGAACTCCCCATTCGCAAAAGAAATCCCCAGGAAAACTGCCCCTTCTCTCTAGCCCGTCGCTCTTTCTCCCTTGGATTCGAACAACTGCCTCCTCCTCTCTATTCATATGGACTGAGAACCCTTGCCGCACGCCTCCAGGCCGAACTACCTTCTTCTCCTTCTCCCCTGCAGTTGGTGAACCCCGCTCCTCTTCGTCTCCCTCTACTCTCTGTTCGAACAATACAGGCAAAAACCCCAAGCTCTCCCATCCATCTCCCACAAGCAGTTCGGAAATCCTCCCAGCCTCCTCCGACGCTCTCGTCGCCAGTCCCTAGCCGAAGGAGACCTCCTCCCCCTCTCCGTCGCTCTCTGGATTTGGAAGAACCGAACACCCAGGACTCGGCTTCAACTCTCTGCCCTAGCCCTATCCGTGCCTCCATCATTTTCTGATTTGCTCGGACAAAGGAAAGAAAAAGTGGTGAACTTCCTTTTCTTCTTGTTTCTTCTTCCACTCTTCTTCCTCTCATTGTTCTTTCTTTTATGAATAATCTCGTTGGACAGTTAGTCTACCAAATGAGGTTTTTTAGCAAACATTCATTCATTTTACTCTTAAATTTCTTCACTTGCTTGGGTTGAGTACTTTCCTACTTGTGAATACTTATTCTTCAAGATTTAACTAGATAGCCTCATGAATCATTGAATGGGTTTATAGAAATATCCATGTCATTTGAAACTAAGTTCTTTGTGTGTAAAATCTGTAGAACACTATGTTTATTGTGCTTTGTATCATGAAATGTATGTTTTAAAACTCTATGCATAGATTGGAAGAAATTGTAACATTATATATCAAATGAATAAAATGTGTTTGTATTTTTGTCTATTAAGATTTGGTTAAATAAAGAGTTAATGGGAAAGCATATCTATGTTTTGTTCTATTCACACTCCCAAGAGATGCATGAGTTTAGAAAGTTTTTCATAGATTTTGCAAAGTTGTGTTGTGTTTAAGTTTGAAAGGTGGAATAAATGTATGTTTTGGAAAGTAAAAATGTGTGTTGATAAGTGCTTGGACTTTAGAAAACTAAAGTGAAGTGTGTATGTGAGTAGTGAAGAGAAATGTGTGGAAGTGAATATATTTTGAAGAAGTGTAGTAAAATGTATCCTGAAAAGATGAATTATGTGTGTGAATAAAGTGAAATGAAAAGTATATGTTGAAAGGTGAGTTGTATAATTTGGAAAGTTGTATATTTTTGAAAAGTGAAAACGAATTGAAGTATATGTAAATAGAGAAAATGTGCGTATGCTTGTTGGAAAATGTGTTTGTGTAAATGGTGAAGTGTATGGAGTCTTCATATAAAAAAGCTAAGTGTTTGGGTAAGGAAGGAGGAGTGACTTGTATGTTTTGGAAGAAGTGATATAATGACTTGTGTATGGAAAGAGAAGTAAATTGTGTTTTGGAAAGTGAGATATTTTGGGAAGTATGTATTAGAAAGTGTATAGATTTTAAGAGATTGAGATTTGTAAAGGTTAAAAGGTAGAATTTGTTTGTGTCTTGAAAAGATATAGTATATGCACTTTAAGAAGTGAAAAGTGTGTGATTTTGAAAGATGAATTTGTATATGTTTTGGGAAGAAAGATGAAGAGTGGTTTGTATTAGAAAGTGAGTTAGTTTGGAGTTTATTAGAAAATGAAAGTATTGAAAAATAAAAGTTCCCTCTCTTTCTCTGTCTCTCCTTCTCTCTCTCTTTTCTCCTTCCCCTTTCTGGTGCCTTGAGAAAAGGTTTTCGAAAACATTGAAGTATGCTATCAGAAAGGAAAGTTCAAAAGGTAAGCAACAAAATCGTGTCCAGCCCGAGAAAGGTACGTCTTTATTTTTTGTAATAATTTTAGTTATTTTATTATTAATTATTAAATGAGATTTCTAATCCCTTTTTCTTTTCTTTATTGGCATAAATTGCGAGAACGTACCGGTCGAGGGAACAAAAGGACAAGAGCTAATGACGTCAGTCGCCTCTATCCAACCGGGTAGAGGTACTACGGCGGAACCACCGGGTCGTAGCCCCCGGTGACTGTGAAGTTCTAAACTTAGAAAACCTTTAGGGGCCCTTTGATGTGGTTTGTGTGAACCTTATCCTTTAGGTCCCTTGTAGTAACTTCAATTTAATTAGGTTACTTTTTTTTTTGTTTTGTTTTAGATCCCCAAACTCCTTTTACACACCGCGCAAAGTCCTAAGGGTTAGTAATAACAAATTTTTCACCCTATAACAACATTAGTGACACTTAAGGACAATAATTAAGGATCGAGTCTTAGAAAATCTAGATTTAGGATGCATGCACATTATAGGATAGAAACATATATACATAGAAAACTTAGTGACACCTCATTTTAGATTAGTGAATATTTTTAAATTAAATTTAATCAATTAAAAACTTTAGCCAATAACTGACATAGATTATCCAAGCCACACAACCTACTGCACACACTTAAAATTTTTGTTAGGACAACCGCTCTAGTTTTAGTTAGCCGTGTTTTACTTCTTACTACGTGTGACGGCTTTCTCGGCTTTCATTGCATGTTGGTGTAAATTGTTGGTGTGTTGTTTACTTTTTTTACTGTACTCTGTGTTATGATTGACTGACGATTAGATTACCCATAGGTTGGAGCGATCTGGTGTTGTTTAACAAATTTCTTGCAGGTGGCCACACTCATGCAGGGCAGAAAAAGGGGGGCTAATAATCAATAATTTAAAAAAAATGCTACAGGTGCTTCAGCTGCTTAGCCCCAAAATAAAAAGGAGTGTGGCAAGTGTGGCTAATTGATTTAATTTAAATGCAAAATATATAACTGCTTGGGATGATTTTTATATAAACTATTTAGGATAACCTGCAGGTGGTCTGATTTTTCTTTTTCTTCTGTGAAATGTAATGTAAATGTAAATGTATTAAAAATTATCATAAATGTGAAAGTGATTTTGAAAGGTGGGATATTACATCCAATTTGAATCCAAAGAAAGGAGATATACCTTAAAGGTTATTCTCTTTTATTTGGAAAGCCAAATTAGGATGATGCAATATCCAAATAGAAAAGAAAATACCCCTCTTAGGGAGAGTTTCTTTTCATTTGGATATCAACTCGGCGGACGAGAAGCTCGTAGAGAAGAAAAGACAGAACGGAAGATTGAAGAAAGAAGACAAAAAAAAATAAAGATTCAAGGAAAGTATATCCAGTTCAAAAATCACTTGTGTCATTCTTAGGATTAAGAATCCGGGTTTGCTGTCTTAGGGTGCCGGGCCACTTTACTTTTCTGCAAATTCTGGGTGTAATATGGACATTGGACATTGGATATTATAATTTGGATTTATTAAATTTGATTGTTTATATTGTTGTGCAGTAGCTCTTTTTAGGGCCCTTGCATGCCGTGTTTTGTTTTAGCCTCGATACGAATCAGAGTGCTTTTTTTTTAGGGTACCTTAAATTCTTCTACTTGTAATTTTAAAAAAAATTTTAGGCTCAATAGTAACTCTAATGATCTAGAGAGTAAGTTCGGACCGCCGAGAGTCAGCATAAGATATTAATACTTTTCCTTCCTTGTTAGGACCTCACCACCTGCGGGTTCTGGCAGACCAACTTGACCTATGAGGGTGCAATTCTGTCAAGGGAAGTTTGCAATCTTAGGGAAAAACTTATTTTCTAAGCCTAATTTTAAAACTGCTTCATATTTATTTTATGCATTTGAGTCAATTAGCATGCATTGCATTAGATACACACTAAAAAGAGTCTAAAATATTAATTGCATTTTTAGGCATAACTAACCCTACATAAGTCGAGGGGCTAATTAGGAACTGCTTAGATGTCGGCCCTAATTCCTTAAAATTTAAATAACATCCCTACCCATCTTTCATAAGAGACTGGACATATGGTTTTAAAGCGCCTAGGTGGTTAGCTGGCTCCCCAATCCAGGCCGGGGTAAGTCCAGATTTGCACTTCATTAGTTAGGTTCGGGCCACTACTTTGTAGTACATAAATTAGATTTAGGTTATGAGGCAGATTCTTTTCAGATTTTAAGTCCTCAACCTCCGGGAATATAATCCCAAATTCTAATAAAATAACGAACTCAAACATAAAAATTTCTCCTAAAAAGTAAAACCAAGCATAGGGTAGGCTAGGTTGTCTCTGAGCTTCTCAGAATCTGAGCCTCCTATTTTTTCTTCCTTTGACCCGCTAATAAATGTTCAACATTGAGCTTTCTCCTTAAAAAATTCCTTACTTCTGTTTCCTTTCTTCTACTTTTGTACTCAAAAGGGTATGAAATCACTGCTTTAATCGAGAGTTTTTTGGAGCTTCTCTCCCTAGGATGTAATAACTATAGAGGCTTTCCTCTATAGGGATTTGAGAACCCCATACTAAATAAACCTTGTTTTATTCATAATAAAAACAAGAAAGAATCTTTGAGAATCAATATCTTTAAAAACTTCATTTCTAATCTTAAATATGTTTGTAATATGTTATTATTATCTTTTCAGATAATAATTTCCTACTTGATATATTCAATTTAGAAATGATAATTTTATAAAACTCATTCTTGTTTTTTGGATGTCTTAAGAATTTTATGTTCGTCTTTCAAGATGATATAATATTCTTTCTTGCTATATTACTAAATAAAGAATGAATAAATTTTTCAAAAAGTTTATTTCTATTTTTAAACACATTCCTAAGAATTTCATTTTTATCTTTTGAAATAATATGTTATTCTTTGAATCATGTTTTAATTTATAAGAAATGAATTTTTCAAAACCCTATTTTGATATTGAATCCATTGTAGAATATTGTGTCAATCTCTCGAGATTGTACTTTATTCTCAATGTAGTATTCGATTACAAAATAGGAGAAATCAAAATCTGCGTGGTGAGACACAATTTTTCCCACCATAGAGTTCTTACTACTTGAGCGTGAAGGGTTCACTTGGTACTCAAAGGAAAGAATCTCCATTTGTGAATTGTGTTTACTTTACTCTTTTTTCTTGTCCTTCTAGATTTTTTGTGAGAAAATCTTTCAAGAAGATCCAATTCTCTGCAGACACTTAGAGAGTGTGAACAGCATGAGATTCTCTGCCTACACTTGGAGAGTATGAACAACGGAAAGGTTCTCTGTCTACACTTGAAGAGTGTGAACAGTGGAAGGTTCTCTGCCTACACTTGGAGAGTGTGAACAGCGAAAAGGTTCTCTGCCTACACTTGGAGAGTATGAATAGCGGCATGTACTCTGCCTATACTTGGAGGGTGTAAAAAGATGACGGTTCTCTGTAGCACTGGGTAATGGTGGAAGAGAGTTTTTTGATGGTTCTCCATCTTGTTGTGGGGGCAAAAGGAGAGACACTAGTAGTAATAGTGTAGTAACTGAAGTGGGAGACTTCAGGAAGAGGATATAGGCCGTGTTTGATCAAACCACTACAAATCTTATGTCTTTTATTTTCTGCTTTTTTACTTTATTATTTATGTTAATCTATGGATGAAAAATCATTTTCAAAAATTTCATTAAAGTTTTAATCTGTTTAAAATAAGAGGAAATTTTTTAAAAAATACTAATTCATCCCCCCACTTAGTTAGCCGCTGGGAATAAGCTTAGGTCTAATAACCTAATTCATAATTAATAAGTTTCAACAAGTGGTATTAGATCATAATTTCAAAATCATAAGTTTAGACTACCTTTTGATTAACGATCATGGCTACATTTGGAAACTGAAATACACCTGAAGGATATTCTATCACTAGACCTCCTTTATTTGATAATATCCCTTTTGATTTTTAGAAAACACGCATGTCTACATTTTTACAGTCACTTGATTATCGTATGTAGATTTTAGTACAAGAAGGGTATATAAAACTGACTAGATTAGTTGATGGAGTTAGAGTTGAAACACCCTCTGTGGACTGGACAATAGAAGAACATGACTTAGCATAACTTAATGATAAATGCTTGAATAATTTCTTTTGTGCTCTTAAATCTGAGGATTACATGCAGGTTTTCACTTGCAAGAGTGGAAAGGACAAATGGGATAGACTTTGTATACCTTATGAGGGGACTAATGAAGTTAAATAATCTAGACTTAATATCTTGTTGCATGACTATGAACTATTTCACATGAAATCCAATGATTCCATTTCTCACATGTACATAAGATTCACACAAATAGTCACCTCTTTATATGCATTGGGTAGGGAACTCACGAATGCTAAAATAGTTAATAAAATACTTTATTGATTACCTACTGCTTATGATGCTAAAATAACTATGATTATAGAGTCTAAAGATTTAAATATTTACTCTATTGATAATCTTCTTGGATAACTAATTGCTTACGAGGAGTGAGTCAAAGAAAGATTGATACAGGTGAACCACTAAGGGAGAAGAATATAACACTAAAAGTGGAGGAGTCAGAGAGTGATCTCTCACAACCAGAGGATGAATACAACATCGTAATGATGATTGGATAGTTCAGAAGCTTTCTGAAGAGGAATCAAAAGAGACACCAACAATGGAATCGAGGTAAATTTAATAAAAATGTCAAGGTTTCAAATGATGTTATTTGCTATGAGTGGAGGAAACCTGGACATATTAAGTCAGACTACCCAAAACTCAAATCCACTCCTAACAAGGAGTTGGTAGAGGAGAAACCAATGGTGAATAAGAGTAAGAAGAAATTCCAAAGAGCTTTCTGGGCGGACTCAGCTTCAGACTCGTCGGAGACTGAAAAGGAAGAGGAAGTCAACAATCTATGCTTAATGGATGAAAATCTTGATCAGTCAGATCAAGAAGAGGTATGTGACTTGACTTATAATGAACTTTTAGAAGTCTCTGAATGCAAACATGATGCATATAGAAAGTTAAAAAAATGCATGCTAATTTGAATTTTTAGGAGCTACAAAGAGAACAAGATATCCTTAGGAAAGATCATGCATTAATTGATAACAACCACATGAAATTACTTGATGAGTTTACGAATTGAATAAGAATCATGAAAATTCAAAATCATCCTATACAGAACTTCAAAAAGAATTTAAAAATAGTAAGGATGAATCAGAGAGAAAATTGTATCGAGTAAACTATACAAATCGTATATTGGAAGATATGAATTCTTTTTATAAATTAAAGATAAAAGCTCTTGAGAATAATAGGATACCCCCAAGACTTGAAGATTTCATGAATCCTATTTTGTATCCTAAATTTATGCAATCCATAAATGGATAGAAGATCTATAGAAAACTAAGAAATCCATTTTTGAGAGTCAAATGTTATAATTATGGATTGTTTGGACATATAGCTCATACCTATATATTGAAGAAGAAAACTCATTTGGTGTGGAGACCTAAGATGCATAAAAATAGACATATCATATATGCATCTGTTTATAATTTACAAAAGATGAACCCAAACTTGTTAGGGTTCCCAAGTTTAACGTTTGATGATTTTGCAAGATCCCTCTCACACAAGGCCTCGTGAGAGCATATAGTACCTGGACAGCGGTTGCTCAAAGTATATGACTAGAGACTGCACAATTCATATCGCTGGAAGCCAGGAGTGGAACCAGGGTTACACTTGAAGATAACACCACAAGGAAGGTGGTAGGGTCAGGTATAATTGGAAACTTGAAAAACTTTTTTATAAAAAATGTTTTGTTGGTAGAAGGCTTAAAACATAATCTTCTAAGTATTAGTCTGTTGACCTTGATTTTGCCCAGACCCGGGCCCATGGGCAACTTGGTTGACCAAGTCAACCTAGGTTGACCCATTAGGCCCATTAAGAGCCCAAATCGAATGCAAACTCAAATCAACCCTTTCATGGCTTGCTCCCTACGTCCCTTTGACCTATTTGACTGGGTTGACAAGGTCAGCCATTGACATGGTCAACCCAAGTCCTAAATAGGTCAAAATTAGCCCTTTTAATTGGAATTAAAGGCTAATTAATGGGATTAATGCCTCCAAGCATTTTGAAACTCAAAATCCAGCCCAAATCACTTGATCTAGCCTTATGATTGACGGTGGATCAGATCCAAGCCGTCAATAATAGGGTTAGGAGGTTTAAATAGGAAAAATTGAGTCTAATTGGGAACTTTTGCATTATTCTCCAAATCCAAGAGCTCCCAACCCGAATCCCTTCATATGAGAGTTCCTGAGACTTCCCCTCACCCTTCCCGATCAAACCTGATGGCTAAGACCCCCGCTGGTGGCGAGACCGAGCGTGCAACCTCTCAAGAGGAAGATTGTTCGTGAAGTTTCCACGAGTCCAACGAACCCAATATCAACCAAATCCACCGTGTGGATTGAGGTATATCTCAAAACCTAGTTAGAACACTTAGGGTTAATTAGCGTCGTTATTAGCGTGTATTAATTCAAACAAAATATCCCCCATGGATGCTCTTCATATGTGTAATATGTGTTTAAAATTTCATTACATTTAATTGAGTAAATCGCCCAAACGAGATGAAATATTGTTTCGGTCCTATAGTCCGCCCTAAGCCCAGGTACACGGGATCTAGACCGTTGATTTCTCTATCAACAGTCGTGATCCCGTTGATCCGTGGTCTGGAGGTGGCATGTCGAGCGACCGCGGATCGGATCCTGGGTCTTGTCGTTAATCTAAGCCAGATCACGCGCCGTCCTTCTCAGACTGCGTGAAGATCGACGGTCAAGCATCTCTGCTGCTTCGTTAAGTAACAAGCGCACAGGCCCGCGGTGTTGATTGCGGCATCATTGCCGCATCATTAGCTGGCCGGTTGCGATTTCATTGAGCCGTTTTTTCGTAGATGTGCCGCTCCGTCCCGGGAGCCAATCCCGGGCCGCCACATCACCCACACGCCGAAATTAAGTAAAAAATGGTTTATAAATCTCTCTCC
>NW_021319682.1:13688473-13708328 GCF_001605985.2 Dendrobium catenatum | reverse complement strand
ATTTGTCTTAAAAAATTTTGATCCAAAATCAGATGAAGAAATTTTTATAGGATACTCAAGTGTTGAAAAATCTTATAGAGTAATCAATAAAAGAACTTTAGTAATTAAGGAGACCACACATGTTGTATTTGATGAATATGGAATTTTGGAAGAACCAATTATTGAAAATGATGAGATAGAGATTAACTCCCAAAAAATTGAGAAAATAAATTTGAAAGAAAAATTGGAGATAGAAAACTCAGTGCCTAGAAATTCAAGTTTTTTTAAAAAAACACCCAAAGGAATTGATTGTAGGTGAACCTAGTGAGGGTGTTAGGACTAGGCGTGGACTGAATAAAAAAGTCAATCATTCAGCCTTTATTTCAATAATAAAACCCACAAATATTGATCAAGCACTTTCAGATGAATTTTGGATATTGACAATGCATGATGAATTAAATCAATTTGTAAGAAATGAATTTTGGAAATTAACTGCAAGGCCAAAGGATCAAAGTGTCATTGGAACTAAATGGGTATTCAAGCAAATGAATGACTCAGGAGTAGTCATTAGAAATAAGACTAGATTGGTTGCTAAGGGGTATAATCAGATTGAATGGATTAATTTTGAGGAGACTTTTGCCCCTGTAGTTAGATTTGAAGCAATTAGGGTTTTGTTAGCCTTTACCTATTTTAGAGGATTTAAATTGTACCAAATCGATATTAAAAGTATCTTTTTAAATGGGGTAATTCAAGAGGATGTATATGTGGAACAACCTCCATATTTTGAAAATTTTAAACATCCAAATCATGTTTTCAAATTAAAAAATATATTATATGGATTAAAACAAGCGCCTAGGACTTGGTATGAGAGGTTAAGCACCTTCCTACTTGAGAGATCTTTTGAAAAAGGAAATATGGACACAGCTCTCTTTTTGAAAAAATTGGGAGAGGAAATACTCATTGTACAAATTTATGTTGATGATATCATCTATGGATATATAAATAAAATTTTTTGTGATATTTTTTCTAAAAAAATGAGTAGTGAATTTGAGATGAGTCTAATGGGAGATTTGAGCTATTTTTTAAGCTTTAACATTAATCAAATTGAGGATGGTATATTTCTTAGTCAATCGAAGTATGTTAAGGACATCCTCAAAAGTTTGAAATGGACCAAAAGTTTGAAATGCTAAACCTGTGAATACACCTATAAGTTTCTCTGTTCAGTTGGATAAGGACCCTAAGGGAAAATCTGTTGATCAAAAGAAATTTAGTGTGATAATTGAATCTTTGCTTTACTTGACAGTCACTCGACCCGATATCATGTTTAGTATTTATTTATGTGCTAGATTTAAATCAGATCCAAAAGAATCACATTTGACGGCAGAGAAAAGGATTTTAAGGTATCTGTTGGGAACTCAGAAATTAGGAATTTGGTATCCTAAGTTTAGCTCTTCATTTGAAATAATTGGATTTTTAGATTCAAATTTTGCAGGTTGTAGTGTTGATAGAAAGAGTATTTATGGAACTTATCAATTCATTGGAAATTCTTTAGTCTCATCGTCCAGTTAATTTTAAATGATATCATTTTAAAATTATTTCAAAAAAATATCGCTTTTATCGCTTTAAACTTATAAAATACACAACTTTTTCATTTTAAACCCATTTTCGATGCACAACACCTTATTGTTTTTGTATTTGAGTTCTGCATCATTTGAGACCATTCTGGTTTAAAAATAATAGGTATATCTATAATTATTTTGAAAACAACAAAAATACTATTTTAAAATATCCTATAATTGCATTTAAACTTTGAAAAATCATAAATTTCTTATTTTAAAACTGATTTTGATGTATAACCCCTTGAATTTTTCAGAAAATATGAATTTTATTTAAGATTGTTTTTAGTCACTGATTTTCACTGTTTTGGAAGATTTATGTCTTGGAGTATTATTTGCCTATTTAATTACCATCCCTTTAATTAATATAATAATTATTTTCAAGATACAAACTATTTTCAAATCGTTTTGAGACCTCGTTAGGGTGGTCAGTAGGTCTCCCATATAATTATATAGATATGATTTAAACTATTTTTAATTATATTATTTTTCTAAAAATTATATGTATTTATAATTACTTTAAGTACTTTCAAAATTACATATATATTAAATCTTAATTTTGGGAGACTTACTACATGAAATCTTAGACATGGGTTCCATGAATGAAGATAAACCATGGGGGAGTGGGTTAGTGGGTGGTTGGATTCCAATCATTCACTAATCCCCATCATTAGTTTTAATTACTTTTTTGTGCTCATCGTAGCTTGCATGTGTAGGTTGCACCACGAGCACTTAGCATAGGCTCTCCTAGATTTAAGGACATGTGTGTTTACTAATTTTATATGTTTCCTATGCATTTATTACCTTGAGGGTTAGTGTGAACTTCGATTTAAACTCATTTAACGTAGTGACACCTTAAGGACAATAATTAAGGACCGTCTAGCAAACTTAGAAAATTTCTATGGACTAGGGTAAATCACTGATTGACATGAGAACCTCAACAATTTAACTTAGGGACATCATAAATCTCCCATAATTTTCTAGGAATTTTTAGGAGTCTTTAGACCTCTTAATTAACCAACCATAATTAACCTGCTAAATAAGGCCCCGAGACATTTCAAAAGTTAAAATAAATACATTTTAGGTCATAAAATTACCTATAATAGCTTGAATTGACCAGAATCAGATCCTTGACCTTAGATAAATAGTGCTCCCTAGTTTAACTTTAGTTTGACCCCTAATTTGGCCATAGGTGGAATTTACCATTTTGCCCCTAATAATTCATTAAAAATTATTAAAAATCCCAAAATTTCTCCAAACACTTGGGAACACCTTCTCAGGTCATTACTGACCTTTGGGGGTGATTCCAATAAGTTTGGAGTAAATTTGGATCAAAACAATAAAAATAGCCCTTTATTAGGAAATTTAGAAATTCCCATAAAAACCCTGAATTTAGAAAATTCATAACTAATTGTAGAAAATTCCAAATTAGGCGAACTCACTTGCATTAGACTCCAATTAGGGCCTAGTATTTATTAAAAATCTTAGGATTCCAGAAATTGGCCTAGATTAGAAAGTCAACTTTTTGGTCAATCGTAGTTCATTTAGGGCCCGAAACTTAGAAAATTCATAACTTTGCCTAGAAAACTCAAATTTCAGCCTAATATCTGTCTAACTACTCTCCTCTTAAGGTCTAGTATTTTCCTAATGTGTTAGGAGACTCAAACCTAGCCCATTTCCCATAGTGACTTTTTGGACCCTTAGTCTAGTTACTAGGAGGACCTGAAACTTTCTAAAATTAGCTAATATAACTTAAACTTTAAATATCAGTATCCTAAGCTCTTAAAACTGATCAACAAACTAAAATAATTAAAATGCACCCTAATTCACTAATATTTTAATTTCAACTAAAATATCCTTTTCAGATCCCCAACAAACCTGAACTCAATATAACTTTAACTAACTACCTTGTTTAGGACCTATCCAAACCACACTAGCCTTACACACATAGAATTGTTAGCTAGGGCACCACTTCTAGATCTAGGTTTGGCCGCTGGGTTTTATTTTTTTCTGCTGTGTGTCGGAGCTTTCTGTGGTTTTCATTGCATGTTGTTTGAAATTGCTGATGTATTTGCTTACTTTTTCTACACTCTGTGGATGATGTGATGAGCGCTAGATTTACCCCTAGGTTAGGAGCGTCACATACATATATATATACTATTCTTCCATGTAGGTGGCCATGCTCAAGCTAATAAAGGGGGGGGGCACCGTTATGATTTCTAATACTGTCTTATGCAGGTGCTTGCTCAGCCCCCTTAAATAAATGAGGGCTAAATAAAAATAATTATAACTGCTACAGATGGAGCTGCTTAGCCCTCATAATTAGGAGCATGGCATGGCACAGGGTCAATGTATTGAGTTATTTTCATTTTCATATATAACTGTTTATGATTTTTATTATGATAACCCTGCAGGTTCTTTAGATTTCCTTTCTGCTTTTCTTTTGGATGTAATATTTGTAACATTTGTTATAAGTTGTGAAAGTGGTCTTTGAGTGTGGATATTCTTATCCCACTTGAATCCCAAAAGAAGAAGGCATCCTCATAGGGGAGAGTCTTCTTCCATTTTGGAGATCGAGTGGGATGGCTTTAGATATCTAAAGAAAAAAGGCAATGCCCCTTATCAAGGGGGAATTGTCTCTTCGTTTGGATATTCAAGCCACGACGGATCCAAGGAGTTCAAGGAGGAGAAATCCAAGGAGTCCAAGGAGGAGAGATCCAAGGAGTCCAAGGAGAAGAGTTCCAAGGGGTCCAAGGAGAAGAAGACACCCAGAAGACTGAAGACCAATATCCCATTCAAAGTCATTTGCATCTGTCATAGGCTTAGAAATCTGGGTTGTTGGCAGTGGTGCCCGACCACTTTACTTTCTGCATATCTCGGTTGTAATAAGGGCAATTTGCATATGGCTATTTAGTTGATTATTCTGGATTTATATTGATGTGCTTACCTGATTGCGTAGTAGAATTACCTTTTTCTTCTATATTTCTTTCTTGGATGTCATTTTTGCTTTTGCCTGGATTTCGTTAGGCTCTCTAAGGACTATAAAAAATTTTCTACTCATAACCAAAATTAAATATTTAAGTTTTAAATAATTTAGAAACTTAATGAACTTATGGAACTGCTGGAATCATCCGGAATGTATGCATTTTACTGCATCATTCTCTCCTTCTTATAAGACTTCTTCCTGCCTGCGGGTAGAGTCTGGATAATCTGGCCTATGAGGATGAAGTGCCGGATCTAGGGAGACCCAGTCTTTTCAGAAAATTATTTTCTATAAGCCTGTTTTTAAAATTCTATAACATTCATGAGCTGACGTTTCAACTAGCATGCATTGCATTAGTAACTAACTAAATAAAATTTAATTGCATTAGCTAGGAGCATCTGATCCACATAAGTCCATGACCACTTAGGAAATCCTCTAGATGTCAGTCATATTTTTAAAAAACTGTACCACCCACCCATCTCTCATAACTGACTTGATAGCATGGTTTTGAAGCGATTAGGAGGTTAGCTGGCTTCCCAATCTAGGCTGGGGTAAGTCCAGGTTTTTGCACTGCATTAGCTAGGACACGGGTCTTAGTATTTCGTAGAACACTAAGCCCAACCTAGATTTAGGATTCGAGGCTACTACACTCGGTCTCGTAGTATGCCTTAAATAGTAGGTAGGTCCCTTCTTTTCAGGGACCCTAAATCTTACTTATCTGCGTCATAGGATGACGCCACCTCCATCTCTTCTCTCATGCATGTGATTGAGTGCTTGATTTTCTTTTCCCAGTTTCTCTCTAGTACCCTAGAGCCTCCGAATGTTGGTATGAGCCACGCAGGTTGATTTAGCCTCTTTGAGACCTTTCTTCCCTTTGAGTAGGATTTCCTAATCTTCACCCCTGTGCCAATCCCACCTTACGAAGGGATAATGTATGATCCTTAATCGAGAGTTTTCTTAGGCTTCGTCCTGGGATGTAATTAACTACGAGGGCTTGCGCCCATGGGAAACTCTGTCCCACATCTACTAAACCTCATTCGAACTACTGTATCGGATGGGGGACCAGTTTCTCTCTCCATCTTTGGATTATATATTATCTTTTGTTGTGTGTACTCTGGGATTGGTACTCCTTAGATTAGGTCCGTCCCACTCTTAGTTAGGGTCTTTCCTTAGTTAGAGTTCCTCCACTTTAGCTAGGGTTCCCCCTACTCTACTTCTTTCCAGCCTTACAGGTTGTTCCTTTCCCTATAAAATCCTATCTACCTTTATCAAATCTTTATAAAATCCTTCATTCTTTTGTGATTTCAATTCTAACTAATTCTTTTCACTTCTTTTTCTTGGTAGCAGTGTCATGGCTTCCTTTGCTCCTTCTGTTACCTTTGCTTTTTGGTTCAGACACGCGGGTGACTCTTCCTGAGTCTATGCTCACTAGTCAGCCAGTTGGAGGGATCACTTTTGGTTTCTTCACTAACTCGGCATTTGTCACTCTTGGCAGGCCGACCCCAGCGGAGGCCGCTGCATTCTCTCCTCCTCAGGGGAGAGGATGCGCAGCCATGCGCCCTTTCGGACGACCAGCTACTCGGCGGACAGCCCGGGCACCTGCTCGTCCCGTTTCTATACTTGCGCAACTAGTGCACACTGTGGCTAGGCGACCAGTACCTAGGCCACATCCTATTCCAGTTTGTTCTGTGGTTAGGCGTCCAGTGCCTATCGCTCCTATTGCACAGGTTTCTCCGGCCCCTCAGCGCCGGCAGCCTGCTACTATTGTTACTCCTGTTGTTCCGGCTGAAGTACCTCTCGTTTAGGTTTCCCCTCCCGCTTCACTAGGAAGAGGGGTGCCTAGATCGAGGTGCCTTCATCCTCTTCTGGCCGGGTTTCTGTTTTTGCTTGGCTTTCTTACCCCGAGACTAATGGGCAGACCCCGGCACTTCCAGTCATCCCCGTTCCCCCTGCCACCCAGGTAGTGGGTTCAGATGTCCCTTCCACATCCACTTCCAGCCTTGGGAGAAGGGCCCGGAGGAATAGGAATAGGAGGTTATGTTTAGCTGCATCCGAGGCAGAGAGGTAGCAGATGGTTGAGGCGATAGCTCATCGAAGCTTGTTCAGAGGATGGTGGCTACAGACAGTGGAGACCACGACTAGTTCTTGTTGTGCCTACTCCACAGGTTATTGTAGCACCTGAGATAGAGGCAATCCAGGGAGGACTCTTCTCCCCACTAACACACAGTGGGGATGAGGAGGACGTTGCCCGTATTTCGGCGGCCCCTCCTATTTCCACTACCATGCCATGGGCTACGGTTCCCAATGACGCTGGTGTTTGAGCCCTCACTCAGAGGATTCGACATATCATCCGCCTAGCTCGTGGTAGGGGGCCCGTCAGTCGGGAGAAGATACTCTGGTAGATTTCTCAGGCGACTTTCTAGTTACGGAGGCAGACTGCGAGGAGACTTTAAAGTTGGCAGAGGGGACGACACCCCAACAGCCTGCAGTTCCAGTAGTTAGGCCACCAGCAGTGGCTCCTGTGGTAGGACGACGCCCACATCATCGAGGACGGAGATAACAGTAGGAGCCTGCCTGGCCTCAGGTCAGTTCAGAGGTGGTAGTCCCAGAGAAGC
This sequence comes from Dendrobium catenatum, assembly GCF_001605985.2. Classification (NCBI taxonomy): domain Eukaryota; kingdom Viridiplantae; phylum Streptophyta; class Magnoliopsida; order Asparagales; family Orchidaceae; genus Dendrobium; species Dendrobium catenatum. The sequence continues at coordinate 13,701,135 of NW_021319682.1, read as the reverse complement.
CAGTTGCTAGTGCAGCACCACATCGTACCATATGGGTTTGGAGACGTCGACAGGCAGACACCCCTGTCGACCCAGTTTCAGCAGTTGAGATAGACCGGTTGTTAGAGGCAGAGCAGCCAGATGAGGCAGCTGATCAGATTGAGGTTGTGGCTCCTTCCGGGTCTGAGGCGGTCCCGATGGTTTGCGATGATGGTTCAGTGCCTACCCCAGACAGATCGCTAGTACAGATTGAGGCAGAGTTAGCCCCTAGCACTCATAGGATCACCTCTCCTATTAGCCCGTACATAGAGGCGATGCGACGAGCCTTTTTAGACGATGATGATACACTCGTAGATACCAATGAGGATGTGCGATTATATCAGGTTTGTGTGGTTACCCGCAGAGGTCACTCGGATGAGAGAGAGCCCGAGGACCTGGATGAGCAGAGAGAGCCTGAGGTGGGTGGATCTCCCAGATCAGTTGACACGGATGCTACGTTCCTGAACCTCCAGGCATAGATGACAGAGATGTCAAGAGCTATGACAGCCATGACAACACAGTTGACAGCCTTGGGGGAGATGCCCCAAGTGGCAGGTGTAGCCGCTGCCAATACTTCTAGAGATCAACCAGTTGTGCCTCCAGTTACACTAGACCCCCTAAGAGTAGACAGGGTCCAGAGAGCAATGCCTGTAGCACCTTCAGTTGTTCAAAGTCAACCAGCTCAGCTGTCAGCGGGTCAGCTTCAGGATCTGATTGCCCAGAAGGTAGAGCAGGCCATTTCCTCCAGGAAGACCCGAGAGCCAGTTAGCAGAGGGCGTCCTTACCCGGTAGAGTACGAGCAGGAGCCCTACCCTCCTAGTTTCATCCCTCCTAGGTTCAGAGTGTTTGACGGGCTTGAGAACTCGAGGCAGCATGTGGCTCAGTATCGGGTCATATGTTGCAATATAGGAGGGAGTGACCCGTTGATGTTGAAATTTTTCGTTATCAGCTTGGCGGGGGTGGCATTTGCTTGGTAAGCCGACCTCCCAAATGACTCAGTTAGGACTTTCGCAGAGCTAGAGCAGTTGTTCATCCAGAAGTTTGTCAGTACTGAGCACCGGGTTACAGTTGGGGAGCTAGTAGTCATCAGACAGAGGCCTAGAGAGTCACTCACATATTACATAGTCAGATGGAGGAACCTTAGTTTGCAGTGTGAGCCACAGCTACAGGAGAAGCATGTAGTTGAGATCCTTTTGAAGAATATAGATGGTCCCATTGCTCCATACCTAAAGGGTTTCACCATACGGACCTTTCAGAAGCTACTGACTAAGGTCACCAGCCTATAAGACAGCATACCCGATGCAGTCCCTCTTAAGGCTGAGAGTCAGCCTTCTCGCAGACCTCAGCGGCAGGAGTTTTCAGGGGCACCTCTACCCAGGAGAGGGGAGGTACACAGTACTCAGGGACCAGCAGATAAGGGAAAGAGGCCCTTAGGTAGTTTAGCACCTTCACAGCAGTCACACTTAACTAGTCAGCCAGCAGCACAGCCTAGGACCTCCAGTAGGACTCCAGAGAGTCAGCAGTCCTTACAAGAGAAGCTTAGTAAGGAACACCCCTTTAAAAGGAAGAGTGTGAAGAAAATTTTTAAATTCCTTACTAAGAGGAACATACTTACCTTTCCCAGCAATAATAGAGTGGAGGAGGAATGTCAGACTGAACACCCACTCTTTTGTCCTTACCACAGATATGTTGGGCATGCGTTAGAGGATTGTTTTGTGTTCAAGGATAAGGTTGAGAGGTTGATGGTCACAGGACAGATACACCTTCAAGATAGCGATCTAGTGCAGCCCAAGGGCAAGGACCCTCAGACAGTTCAGATGGTTTCCAGTCCCAGCTACAGTCCAAGCCAGAGTGATAGTCAGGGCAGCAGTGACAGTTTACCCCAGAGTTCTGAGGGAGAGTGGTAGTTAGCACTCTCCAAGAAGACCATGAGGATGATAAACCGTGCAGTTCAGAGTTCAGAGGCAGTTGAGAGGAGGCCACCACAGGCCAAGTCGATAGTGCCCCTACAGTTACTACTCCAGCACTTGTACCTTCTTCTTCTTCTCTTTCTTTGTAGTGTCTACTGAGCACATTTCTTCTGCTTTATATAATAAGAAATTGTATGAAAGAGAAAAATATATTGTAACCTATGAGGGGAAGACAGGGTTCCTTCCAGCACTTATGCTGAAGGACTTTGTTCTCCCTTTATTTGATGAAGAAATAATAGAAGAAGGTGATTCTGACTACTTCTGGTGTTCTTTTTCTACTACTTTTACTTCTAGTTCTACTTCTACTTCTTCTAGCACTCACTCTTTTACTGCTTTACATGTTTCTTACAATATGGATAATTCTAGTGAAGAATCTGAGTATGAGTATGAAGATGAACCAGTCTTTATGATACCAGATGGTGGATGCTACATGGATTCAGAGGATGAATTCGAGAACCCACTCCCAGTACTTTCCTTAGAACCAACACCTGCCACCACCACTGAACCAGAGGAATCTCCTGTTGAGGATGACTCAATACAGGAAGTTCATCTGCGTTCAGGGAAGGTCCTTCCACCTAGGTTGACTAAAAGTATAAAAGATAAAAATATCATTACCCAGCAGGATGACTCTATCCCTTCCTCCCAGGAGCAGCCTAAGGAGAAAGGGAAAGGCCCTCAACTGGAGGTTGATTACAATGTGTTGGCTCACCTAAGGAAAATTCCTTACATTCTTAGTATCTATGAATCTTTGATGTTGTCACCTGACTTGAGAGAAACACTGGTAAAATCCTTGCTTGAACCAGAGACCTATCAAGCCTTCTTTACTTCCGACCCCACTGATGAGGCATGACATCTGTACAACACGTCATGCATCATATTTTCTAGTCGTGACCTTCTTTTAGGGACTACTGAGCACAATCGTCCCTTGTATGTCACTGCTAAAGTCAATGGTTATGAGTTGAACAGGGTCCTCATAGACCAAGGGGCTTCAGTAAACATACTAACACATAAAACTCTGAAGAGCCTCTCATTGGGTCATTTGAAGCTCACTTTCGACAAGATCATGTTGAAAGGCTTCAATGACCACGGCCAGCGAGCTCTAGGGTCTATCACCCTGCCTCTGAAATTTGGAAATTTTCTGAGGCAAAGTTTCATATGATTGAGGCTGACACTTCATACAAGGCTATCTTAGGAAGGCCTTGGATCCATGAGTATGGAATGGTGCCCTCTACCTTGCACCAATGTATAAAGTTTCTGAGGAATGATGTTGAGTATACCATTCATGGAGATACCCAGCCCTTTTCCGTGCATGAGATCTCTATGTACGACGACACCGAGTACTACGTACCTCGAAAGGCTCATAGAGCTCCACCTGCTCAGTCCCAGTGATACCTGATACTGTTCTACAGGGTTCTACGCAGCCACCTGCATAGGGTCCTATACAATCGTCAGTACACGATCCATCACATGTTGGTATTGAGCCAGGTGCTCCCACTACCCATTCTGATAGAGATCCCTCTTAGTTTGTGGTGAGGAATGATGTTCCCCCTAGTAGAGGTAGAGGGAGAGGTAGAGTTGCAATCCGCGAGCCATAGAACCACGACACTCGCACACCTCCTCCCCCTAACCTTTACACTTCTTCTTTGACTGTAGAGTCTGACTATTTTGACAATGAAATGATCGATATCCTTCAGCGTCCAGTCACTTCACCATCTCCCTATTCTGCTGGTTATGATTCACTGCCTACTTTTCGTTGCCATTTGATACCTGAAGGTGGATTGGTTATTGATATTAGCTCAAACGAGGAAGAGGACTTTCGACGTCAGACTACTACCAGACAACCTTCCCCCCCATCAGATACACGGGATAGGAGTTCGGGATTCCAGTCAAAGATCTTCTAACACTCCTATAGTTGATGATGATAGCCCAGTATGGGGTAGTCACAACCCCATATCTCACTTGTATGATACATTTGGGCTAGCCCGACCTAGGGAATGTCCCTCTGTACCCCGTAGTATTGGTGCACCACTGGGTCCTGTGAGACAGGATCTAGAGGAGACCGCTATGGATATAGAGATCAGGAGTGCCCCTCGTTACTTTTCACCTACTGTAGAGAGCTTTATTGAGCGGGGTCTCGTTCGTTTCACTTGGCCCGACAAATAAGCTCTAAGGCAGGCCCGAGTCTGGCAGACTGATTTCCCCCAAGGTCTAGGAGGCGTAGGTTATATGGGATTAAATCAGTCCAGTGATGCCAACATTCGTGCCATTTCTCATGCTTATTTAATTATTTCTCTTGCTGACGAAGAAGACCCGGATAGTAATGATGATAGAATACTTGATGCTCCACAAGAGTTTGAAGATGACGCCACTTCAGTCATGGACGAACTGTGTGAGGTAAATTTAGGTATTGAGTCAGATCCTACGCCTATTTTTCATAGCGCTCTTCTGTCTGATTCAGACGCTCAAGAATACATCGAGTTACTATCAGAGTTTAGAGACTGTTTTGCCTGGAACTACACTGAGATGCCTGGTCTAAATCCAGAGATAGCAGTTCATAAGTTAGCCATTAAGCCTGATGCCGTCCCTATTAAACAAGCACCTTATACGATGAGGTTGGAAATTGAACAACAGGTGATCGCTGAAACCAAGAAGCTTATAGAAGCTGGTTTCATTAGGGAAGAGAGGTACCCCACTTGGCTTGCCAACATTGTTCCAGTCCGTAAGAAGAGTTGACAGATACGGGTCTGTATCGACTTCCGTGATTTGAACAAGGCATGTCTTAAGGATGATTTTCCTCTCCTCATTTCTGAGCTTATGGTGGATATAACATCATCTCATATCATCTTCTCATTCATAGATGGTTCATATGGTTACAATCAGATAAAGATGGATCCCGAGGATGAGAAATTTACTATTTTCCGGACACCTAGAGGTGTCTTTTATTATAAGGTGATGCCCTTCGGTCTCAAGAACGCCGGAACCGCCTATCAACATTCCATGACTGCCATCTTTGATGAGATGATACATGAGCAAGTTTAGTGCTATGTGGATAATTTGGTCGTCAAAAGCAAGGTCCGTGAAGATCACCTTAGAGATCTGCGAATCATTTTTGAACGCCTGCACAAGTTTAATTTAAAGATGAATCATTTAAAATGCGCATTTGGAGTCAGTGCAGGAAAGTTCCTAGGGTTTATAGTTCTCTACCTTGGCATTGAGATAGACCCCTTTATGATCAAAGCCATAGTAGATTTAAAACCCCCTAAGAGTCTTACCCAGTTGAGGTCCTTCTAGGGTAAACTAGCTTTCTTGTGGGGATTTATCTCCAATCTTTCTGGTAGGTGTCATCCTTTCTCTGTACTAGTGAAGAAGAATGCCCGATTCTACTGGGATGAGAGTTGTCAGGAGGCCTTTGAGAGTATAAAGCGCTACCTGATGAACCCCCTTGTTTTAGCTGCACCTATCCCAGGTAGGGCATTGATTCTCTACACTACAGCCCTGGATGAGTCTCTAGGTGAACTCTTGGCTCAAGAGAATGAGGAAGGTAAGGAGAATGCCTTGTACTACCTCAGCAGGTGATTGATACCTGCAGAGCTTAAGTACCCAGCGATAGAAAAGCAATATTTAGCCTTGATCTTCGCGGTACAGAAGCTTAGGCATTATATGCTATCACATAAGATCAATCTGATCTCTCGAGTCAACCAATTGCAGTACTTGATGACCCGTCCGACCCTTTCAGGTCTACTAGCACGATGGTCTATGATACTAATAAAATTTTATATTACTTTTGTTCCCCAACGGGCCGTCAAAAGACAGTCTCTAGCTGACTTTTTGGCCGATCACCTGATCCCTGCTGATTCACCACTCAATGATGATCTACCTGATGAATTAATCTTAAGTGTGGATGAACAGGAGTCCCCTACTTGGGAGTTCTACTTTGATGGTGCGTCATCCGTTAAAACTTTAAGTCTAAATAAAACTCCTATAATTAGGGTAGGATTATGCCTGATTTTTATGTCTCCTAAGGGTCATACTCTACGGTACTCCTATATTTTATCAGAACCTCATACTAATAATGAAGCTGAGTACGAAGCTCTAATTTTGGGGCTAGAGTTGGCCATTCAGATGAGTCTTACGCGGGTGAAGATCTTTGGAGACTCCCAACTGATAATCAATCAAGTGGTTGAAGTCTACAAAGTGCTTGAGCCTGAGCTCATTTCATATCATAATAAAGTAATGGAGCTCCTAAGCTTAATACCAGAAGTAACTTTGGCCAAGGTCCCTAGATCTGAAAATGGAAAAGTAGATGCATTGGCCAAGTTAGCAAAAGAATTAGCTGATCATACTGGAAACCCAGTGTCTATTATGGTCAAGTATCATTAAGCTCTGTGCCCCGCGGACTTGTCTACTCCCAATCAAACTCTTGCAGTGTTTGCTGTGGATGAGGAGTCAGAATGGAGAGAACCCTTCATAGATTATTTAAAACACGGTAGGCTTCCAAATGATAAATCTCTCGCTGCTCAAATTAGAAAGAGAGCCTTATCATTCGCCTATGTAAATGAAACTCTATATCGACGCTCTTTTGAACAAATATGATTAAGATGCCTCAGTAAAGAGGAGGCTAGTAGAGTCATGAGCGAGATACATGAAGGGCTTTGTGGTGCCCATCAATCTGGACCTAAAATGAAAGGCATAATTAAATGCCTTGGCTACTACTGGCCGACTATGATCCACGATTGCATGGAGCACGCTAAGAGGTGCCACAAGTTCCAGATTCACGGCACGGTGATTCAACAACCCCCTAACCCGTTGCACCATACTATTTCTTCTTGGCCATTTGAGGGATGGGGCACAGATGTGGTGGGTCCTATAGACCCTCCTTCCTCTAAGGGTCATAGGTTCATTTTAGCTGCCACTGATTAATTCTCTAAGTGGGTAGAGGCTATCCCACTTAAGAAAGTTAAATCAGAAGATGTGATGCGTTTCTTTCACGATAACATTGTTTATCGCTTTGGTATTTCGCACCGTATAATCTCAGATAACGGTCCGTCCTTTAGAAGCACCAAAATTGCCAGATTTGCCCACCGCCATAACATTAATTGACGATACTCATCAATTTACTACCCTAAAGCCAATGGCTTGGCAGAGGCATTTAATAAGACTCTTGTGTAACTGATAAGGAAAATCCTTATTGCAAATAAAAGAGAATGACATGATAAGTTACCTGAAGCATTATGGGTATATAGGACTACTTACCGTACTCCTACTCAGTCCACCCCATATGCTTTAGCTTTTGGGGCCGAAGCTGTCCTCCCACTTCAGGTCGAGCTCCCCTCACTGCGTGTTGCAGTTAGTCACAATCTATCTGAGGAAGATAATGCCCGACTGAGGTTGGAAGAGATTGATAGTTTAGATGAGCTTCGTTTACGAGCTTATCAATGCCTTAAGCTATGTCAGGCCCGAATGACACGACACTACGAGCGTCTTATCAGGCCCCGTGCTTTTCGGGTAGGCGAGTTAGTTCTTATTTTACGTAGACCTATCATCTCGCACCGTCGGCGAGGTGGTAAGTTTGAGCCTTTTTGGGAAGGCCCCTTTGCTGTAGAGAAAGTTTATAAAGGCGGTGCTTACCTACTGGTTGATGCAAATGGTGTTCACCCAATGCCTGTCATCAACGGGTAGTACTTGAAAAAGTACTATGCCTGAGTCTAGTACTTCACAGGGGAGCCTCCCTACCGCATGTAGAAATCCCTCTGTATATGTAGCTCCTAAAAGGATTCCTCTTAATTTTTAGCAGCCTACGTGGCCACGACGATTTGTCCTCTACCACGCGATGTTGCTTAGAAGAGTATGAGGCTATCCTTAGTGGTGATACCCCAATACGTCGTAGGGATGTTTTGTACTTTTGTCTGTGCGCACCAATCACATTGGTGCTATCGCATAGAATTTTTAGTTTGTTCTCCCCTTTGTAGGGCATAGTCCCCCAGTTTCACCTGCTACCCCAGGTGTGGTCTGGGATATCAAAACCAATAGTTTGAGTCTAATTTTTGAGAGGTGATATTGGGTCCACACCACCCCATGATGGTCAGGTATGGTGATGGATATCCACTATCCCTAGTTGAGTTTCTTCTTCCTATCAGTCCTAATGTGATAGATGTAGCCCCTAGTCCATTTATATGAGTTGAATGTAATCAAGACTATTAGAGTCATTGGTTTAGATTCTTTTTGAGATAGGATACAGGGTCCATATCATCCCATGCTAGTCAAATGTGGTAGTGTTGATCTTCTATCCTGATCATGATTTCAGTTATGCATCAATTTCTATATGATTGTGCTCTTCATTTCATTCACATGAGATGAATATGGTCTAGGTTATCAAAACCAAATGTTCACTCCTTCACAAGACCCTGTTAGATCTGTTTCCCAGTCTGGTTCATGTGGCGAACATGGTCTGGGTTATCAAAATCATCCATTACCCCCATTTAAAAGTTTATGTGTAATAAAGGAGGGGAGCTCTTAGTAGAGCAAAATCGGTTGCCCTTGTCACGGGAGGAACCGGTAAAACTCTCCAAAAGCACAAATTTCTCAGTTCTGTTCATGTGGCGAACATGATCTGGGTTACCAAAATCATTCACAATTCTAAAAAAAAATGTATACACATGTGATAAAAAGAGGGAAGCTCTCAGTAGAGCAAAACCGATTGCCCTTGTCATAGGAGGAACCCGGTAAAACTCCCTAAGAGTCTATATTCCCCAAGATTTCTCTTGCTACTCCCTCGAGAGCACTTTGGTGGTCTCTTCAAGGTTGAGTTCCCACTTAGTTGATTAATTAATCTTTATGATTCTAAATCATTTTCTCTACTAGTGATGTAGTACACCGAGTCTTGTATATCAAATCAATACCTTCAGATCTTAGATCTTTCTGAGAAAAGATCGCCCCCTGCTGCTCTCTTTCAGCAGCCTACCTTCCCATTCATACACTGCTCTGAGCTGCCAGAGTAAATCTATGAATGTTGTAGTGTTACTTTCACTTCGCACAGGGTCCTATCTGATTAAGGTAGATGTTACCACTATGACCTACTGATAATCATAGATCTCATTCATGATTATCGGACTAGGTGTCAGGTGTGCTCCCCTGGCACCTCAGAGTTGTTTTCTTAGCTTTGGTGTAGTACACCTGTTCTCAGGTGTTTGCGCATAAGTTTTAGGAGCTCCGATTTTCCATTGGAAGATCGACTCAGCTTCTTTACTCACCTACTTTCTACATTCGTGCCCTACTCTTAGCTGCTAGAGTAGCCCTATGAATGTTATGTTGATTGATCCTATTCCCCATAGGGTCCTACCCGATCAGGGTAGGTGTTACCACTGTGACTCTTTTAATGATTTTTTTTCACTCTTATACATGATTACTGTCCTCAAGTAGTGAGGGTGTCCCCTTTACTACCTAGAGCTGCTTTACTTGTAGTGATGTGGTATACCTTGCCTTGGATATTAGCATCACTACTTTGAGAACTTCGATATTCTCGGAAAAGATCAGTTCTTCTACTACTTTTCGTGACCTATTTTACCATTCATACATTAGGCTCAGTTGACAGATTAGTCCTACGAATGTGTTAAGGTAACTTTCAATTCCCACAGGGTCCCATTAGTTTGTGTGGGTGTTACCACTATGAGATTTCTCCTACTCAGAGTTGTTGCCCTGAGCAGCAGGAGTTCTCTCTCGCTGCTTTGGTTCTTTTCCTCTTATTTAGTGATATGTGGCGTCATGCCTTAGGTGCCACTATTACCTCTTTTTTTAGCCTTGATTCTCCAGTACAGAGTCAGCTCTTCTAGATTTTTACCACTTCTTTCCCCATTGAGATCCGACTCCTAGCTGCTGCAGAGGACCTTTGAATGTTTTGATACACTTTCTACTTCTTACAGGGTCCCCATCAGTTGGTATGGGTTTACCACTGTTGCCTCTTTGAGGATTGTTTTTGTTACTAGGCTTAGTCCTACCTTCTATAGTAGAGGTGCCCCCTCACTACTTCAGTACTTTTTACTCATTTGGAATGAGATTACCCCTTTGCGCCCTCTACTGAGGATGTATCTCTTTCAGCTTTGTTTGGGAGACGTCATTCTGATGTCTTCCTCCCCTGTTGTGTAAGGTTAGGGCTCTTTAAGATATCTCGACGGCATTTGGATACTCATGGCCACGACAATTTATCCTCTACCATGTGGTTACCAAAACGCTAGCTTGAGATTCCTTAAGTAACTCTACCCATAAAATTTTTACATATACCTTTCCTTTCTTCCTCATATCCCTACACTAATCTGTGTAAGGTCGATGATAAGATCACTTAAGCCTTCTACCCCGCTATTTTGATACTAATAAATGGATAGTTGGTTTTCTTACCTGGTTGAGAGAGCCTAGCAAAGCCCCTGGGAGGCATTCCTTACCACTCTTTCATCTTCATATCGTTGCAGGCATATGTGTCGGATAATTGTGTTGAGTGTTTTGTTTTTATTCTACTGTAGGCATATGCGCCAAGTAGAGACTCTGCCACAGGCACATACACTGGGCGGAGGTGACCTTTCTTTTCCGTTTATCCTACTGCAGGCATATGCGCTGGGTGGATATTAGGTTTCTAGTTGAGAGAGCCCGACAGAGTCTCTGGGAGGCATTCCTCACCACTCTTTCCTCTTCACATCATTGTAGGTATATGCGCCAGATGATTGTGTTGAGTGTTTTGTCTTTACTCTACTGTAGGTATATGAGCCAAGTAGAGACTCTGCTGCAGGAACATACACCGGGCGGAGGTGTCCTTTCTTTTCCTTTTATCCTACTGCAGGCATATGCGCTGGGTGGATATTAAGTTTTTAGTTGAGAGAGCCCGACAGAGTCCCTGGGAGGCATTCCTCACCACTCTTTCCTCTTCACATCATTGCAGGCATATGCGTCAGATGATTGTGTTAAGTGTTTTATCTTTATTCTACTATAGGCATATGCGCTAAGTAGAGACTTTGCCGCAGGCACATACACCGGGCGGAGGTGACCTTTCTTTTCCTTTTGTCCTACTACAGGCATATGCGCCAGGTGGATATTAGGTTTCTAGTTTAGAGAGCCCGACAGAGTTCCTGGGAGGTATTCCTCACCACTCTTTCCTCTTCACATCATTGCAGGCATATGCGCCAAATGATTGTGTTGAGTATTTTGTCTTTATTCTACTATAGGCATATGCGCCAAGTAGAGACTCTGCCACAGGCACATACACCGGGCGGAGATGATTTTTCTTTTCCTTTTATCCTACTACAGGCATATGCGCCGGGTGGATATTAGGTTTCTAGTTGAGAGAGCCCGATAGAGTCCCTGGGAGGAATTCCTCACCACTCTTTCCTCTTCACATCATTACAGGCATATGCACTAGATGATTGTGTTGAGTGTTTTGTCTTTACTCTACTATAGGCATATGCGCCAAGTAGAGACTCTGCCGCAGGCACAAACACCGGGCGGAGGTGACCTTTCTTTTCCTTTTATCCTACAGCAGGCATATGCGCCGGGTGGATATTAGGTTTCTAGTTGAGAGAGCCCGACAAAGTCCCTAGGAGGCATTTCTCACCACTCTTTTCTCTTCACATCATTGCAGGCATATGCGCCGGATAATTGTGTTGAGTGTTTTGTCTTTATTCTACTGTAGGCATATGCGCCGGGTAGGGACTCTGTTGCAGGCACATATAATGAGCAGAGGTGACTCTTTCCTCTCCACATCACTGCAGGTATATACGCCAGTTGATTGTGTTGAGTATTTGTTCCTTACACTTCTTTTGGCATATGCGTCAAATAGAGACCCTACCACAGGCACATACACCGGGTAGAGGTTTTCTTTTTCTTTATTCCTACTGCAGGCATATGCGACGGATGGACATCGACTTACTTGGTAGAGAGGGCCTAACAGAGCACCTGGCAGGAACTCCTCGCCACCCTTTTGAAAGTTCGTTAGGGATGTTAAGCCCTATAAAACTGGCCCAAGCTAATTAAAAGAGAGAAGTGATTTGTAAAACTTTAAAACCAAAGATAAAACTAAATCCAAAATCACCACAAACAAAGTACGGAAGAAAAATAAATACATAAGCAATAATAAGAAAAGAACACAACGGATTTATAGTGGTTTGGTCAAACCTTGACCTACATCCACTCCTTGGAGGCACCCTCCAAGTATTGCACTAAAACAAGTGTCTCTCCTTTAGCTCCCACAGCTAGGCGGAGAAGCCCTTACAAAATCACTTCCACCTTCCCAGGTGCGGCGGAGTCGCCGGGTCCTTTGACACCAAGGAGATCTTCTTCTTTGGTGAACTTACCTCGAGACAAGCCTTGAATCCGATGGTACTAAGGTGCGAGTTCGCCGGAGCAACCGTGTGGATCCCCCACCACACTCCCTTGAGTTCCTCCCCTTCACAGGATCTTCTCCATCTCAAACTCCACCCTTTCCTCTCTCCCTTTCAAGCTCTCTCTTCAAGTTTCCCCCATAAGAACGAAGCTACAATGGCTGCCAAAGACACTTACAAAGTGCCTTGTCATAGCTTAAATAGAAGAGCTAAAAATGAGTTCATTAATGCAAATTGCCGACATTATCGTCCAGGACGATAGGTATATCGTCCTGGCCAATCAGTACAAATTCAGCTCATCAGCCTGGGAAGA
>NW_021319682.1:13671672-13685499 GCF_001605985.2 Dendrobium catenatum | reverse complement strand
GATCGGCCAGGATGATATTTTATAGTCCAGGCCGATATACCAGGACGATATCCAAAAATAAGATTTTCCTAAGTAGATATGGCGGCAGATTCTTGCTGAATTGAGCCGATCGTCCTGGCCTATACAAAATCGTCTAGGACGATGTGTTTTGCATAAAGACGGGTGCTTTAATGATGATGCCCTAATTTGAGTTTCTACATTTGTCAGATCATCCAGGACGATATAAATATAATCTCAGATGATGTTTACCAAAAATAAAAATCTTTTAGGGCACAACTGAAAATCTTCCAAGTTACAAATCATCAGATGCCACACCAAATGCAACAGACTCAAGAAAGGAAAAGGATTACAAACTGACACAAACCTAGTCTATCCAATCTTGAGCTGGTTCCAAATTGCAGTCCGATCGTGTGAACCTGAAATGTTAGTAGAAAGCGGTCATAGAGAAAAAAAATATTTGCTATCATCAAAATCATAAGCCACAGATCCACAACACCTTTTCCCTGAGTGTCTTGTTCCGATTAGGCAGACACCAGGTCTCGTGATTCCTTTGTTTACTGACCCGATTTGGTCAGGCAGATATTGAGTCACCCCAATCCACTACTATGAGATGGACAAGAGGAGATGGGACCCCTTCACCTTCTATTATGTTGATTCTATATGGTCAGGCAGATAGTCAGTATACTTCTACTACCTTACTTTTGGTTCTTCTCTTGGCTCTACCCCTGCTACAAGGTAAGGCAAGAGGAGAATCTCTTTACCTTTTTCACCCTTGATGTGAGCTTTACCCTTGATTATCTCTTTGGCTCTGCCCTCACTATAGGGCAAGGCTAGGGGAGAATTTCTTTACCTTTTTCACCCTAGTGGTGACCTTTACTGTTTATTCTCCTTTCTACTCTGCCCTCGCTGTAGGGCAAGGCTATGGGAGAACCCCCTTACATTGCTTTCACCTTTTTAGGTGATCTTAACTGTTGGTTCTATCCTTGGCTCTACCCTTGTCAAAGGGTAAGGCCAGGAGAAGACCCTACTACCAGTTCACCATTTTGGTGATTCTTGACTTGTGCACTGCTGCTTTTTTTCTTCTTTCCTAGGCTCTGCCCCCACTATGGGGCAAGGCCAGGAGAAGAGTCTCCTACTTTTTCCACCATCGCTCTGATATTCCTTCACTCATGTTTTCCACTATACTTTCTGTGGCTTAGTCGGTGAACGCCAACACGAGCGGTTCACTAGTTATTCGTCACTCTTATTGGGGGTCCATTTGTTGACCTAATTTTGCCCAGACCCGGGCCCATGGGCAACTTGGTTGACCCATTAGGCCCATTAAGAACCCAAATCGAATGCAAATTCAAATCAACTCTTTCATGGCTTGCTCCATACGCCCATTTGACCTATTTGACTGGGTTGACAAGGTCAGCCATTGACTTGGTCAACCCAAGTCCTAAATAGGTCAAAATTAGCCCTTTTAATTGGTATTAAAGGCTAATTAATGGGATTAATGCCTCCAAGCATTTTGAAACTAAAAATCCCGCCCAAATCACTTGATCTAGCCTTATGATTGATGGTGGATCAGATCCAAGCCGTCAATAATAGGGTTAGGAGGTTTAAATAGGAAAAATTGAGTCTAATTGGGGACTTTTGCATTATTCTCCAAATTCCAGAGCTCCCAACCTGAATCCCTTCGTGTGAGAGTTCCTGAGACTTCCCCCACCCTTCCCGATCAAACCCGACGGCTTGGACCCCCGCCGGCGGCGAGTTCCGACGAGACCATGCGTGCAACCTCTCCAGGACGAATTCCACTTGATCAAGGCCTTTTCGGAGCTCGATCTCAAGAGGAAGATTGTTTGTGAAGTTTCCACGAGTCCAATGAACCCAAGATCAACCAAATCCACCGTGTGGATTGAGGTATATCTCAAACCCTAGTTAGAACACTTAGGGTTAATTAGCGTCGTTATTAGCACGTATTAATTCAAACAAAATATCCCCCATGGATGCTCTTCATATGTGTAATATGTGTTTAAAATTTCATTACATTTGATTGAGTAAATTGCCCAAATGAGACGAACTATTGTTTCGGTCCTTGAGTTCGCCCTATGCCCAGGTACACAGGATCTGGACCGTTGATTTCTTGATCAACAGTCGTGATCCCGTTGATCCGTGGTCTGGAGCGACCGCGGGATAGGATCTGGGGGTTCCGCCGTTCGTCCAGCCAAATCACGGCCGTCCTTCTCATACCGCGCGAGATCGACGATCAGGATCTCTGCTGACTCGTTTAAGTAACCGCGCAGGGCCCGCGGTGTTGATTGCAGCATGATTGCCGCAATCATTGGCTAGCAGCGCAATCATTGCGCCGCCGCCAATGATTGGCCGCGGTCCTGGGAGCCAATCTCACCTTAGGAGGATGCCAATGATTGGCCGCGCACCTGCCACCAAAATTAATTTAAAAAATGGTTTTAAATATTATTTTAAATATTTTAAAATCCATAAAACTTCAAAAAATCATAGAAAAGTAGTTTTTTTATACATTTTTTACGCACAATACCTCATTTTGATCGGTTTTTTATTCTCTACACGTCAAAAATTTTTTTTATTAAAATAACCTGTAAATTTTAAATTATTTATAAAACAGTAAAACCCCCCTTTTTTATTATTTAAATCATTATTTTAGTATAATTATTTTTTTATTATTATTTAATTATGGTTATTTGTTATAATTAGTAATGTTTTAAATTATTAGTTTACTATTCATTATTATTAGTATTATCATTATTATTGTTATTATTATTATTATTATTTTAAATATTGTTAAGTTTTATTTTAAGAGGGTTTTTAATCACTGATTTTAACTGTTTTGGAAGATTTCTGTCTTGGAGTATTATTTGTCTATTTAATTACCATCAGCTTAATTAATATAATAATTATTTTCAAGATACAAACTATTTTCAAATCGTTTTGAGACCTCGTTAGGGTGGTCAGTAGGTCTCCCATATACTTATATAGATATGAATTAAATTATTTTTAATTATATTATTTTTCTAAAAATTATATGTATTTATAATTACTTTAAGTACTTTCAAAATTACATATATATATTAAATCTTAATTTTGGGAGACCTACTATATGAAATCTTAGACATGGGTTCCATGAATGAAGAGAAACCATGGGGGAGTGGGTTAGTGGGTGGTTGGATTCCAATCATTCACTAATCCCCGTCTTTAGTTTTAATTACTTTTTTTTATTCGTCGTAGCTTGAATGTGTAGGTTGCACTACGAGCACTTAGCTTAGGCTCTCCTAGATTTAAGGACATATGTGTTTACTACTTTTATATGTTTCCCAAGCATTTATTACCTTGAGGGTTAATGTGAACTTCGATTTAAACCCATTTAACGTAGTGACACCTTAAGGACAATAATTAAGGACCGTCTAGCGAACTTAGAAAATTTCTAGAGACTAGGGTAGATCACTGATTGATATGAGAACCTCAATAATTGAACTTAGGGACATCATAAACCTCCCATAATTTTATAGGAATTTTTAGGAGTCTTTAGACCCCTTAATTAACCAACCATAATTAACCTGCTAAATAAGGCCCCGAGACCTTCCGAAAGTTACAATAAATACATTTTAGGTCAAAAATTTACCTATAATAGCTTGAATTGACCAGAATATTATCCTTGACCTTAGATAAATAGGGATCCCTAGTTTGACTTCAGGTTGACCCCTAATTTGATCATAGGTGAAATTTACCATTTTGCCCCTAATAATTCATTAAAAATTATTAAAAATCCCAAATTTTAACACTTGGGAACACCTTCTCAGGTCATTCCTGACCTTTGGGGGTGATTCCAATCAGTTTGGAGTTGATTTGGATCAAAACAATAAAAACAGCCATTTATTAGGAAATTTAGAAATTCTCATAAATACCCCGAATGTAGAAAATTCATAACTAATTGTAAAAAATTTCAAATTAGACGAACTCACTTGCATTAAACTCCAATTAGGGCCTAGTATTTATTAAAAATCTTACGATTCAAAAAACTGGCCTAGATTAAAAAGTCAACTTTTTGGTCAACCGTAGTTCATTTAGGGCCCAAAACTTAGAAAATTCATAACTTTGCCTAGAAAACTCCAATGTCGGCCTACTATCTGTCTAACTACTCCTCTTAAGTTCTAGTATTTTCCTAAGGTGTTAGGAGACTCAAACCTAGCCCATTTCTCATAGTGAATTTTTGGACCCTTAGTCTAGTTACTAGGAGGACCCAGAACTTTCTAAAATTGGCTAATATCACTTAAACTTTAAATATCAGTATCCTAAGCTCTTAAAACTGATCAACAAATTGAAATAATTAAAACGCATCCTAATTCACTAATATTTGAATTTCAACTAAAATATCCTTTTCAGACCCCTAACAAACCTGAACTCTAGATAACTTTAACTAACTACCTTGTTTAGGACCTATCCAAAGCACACTAGCCTTACACACACATAGAATTATTTGCTAGGGCACCACTTCTAGATCTAGGTTAGGCCGCTGGATTTTATTTTTTTTCTACTGTGTGCCGGAGCTTTCCGTAGTTTTTATTGCATGCTGTTTGAAATTGCTGGTGTATTTGCTTACTTTTTCTGCACTCTGTGGATGATGTGATGAGCGCTAGATTTACCCCTAGGTTAGGAGAGTCACATACACATATATATACTGTTCTTTCGTGCAGGTGGCCATGCTCAAGCTAATAAAGGGGGACACTATTATGATTTCTAATACTGTCTTATGTAGGTGCTTGCTCAGCCCCCCTAAATAAATGAGGGCTAAATAAAAATAATTATAACTGCTACAGGTGGAGCTGATTAGCCCTCACAATTAGGAGCATGGCTTGGCACAAGGTCAATGGTTTGAGTTATTTTCATTTCCATATATAACTGCTTGTGATTTTTATTAGGATAATCCTATAGGTTCTTTAGATTTCCTTTCTACTTTTCATTTGGATGTAATATTTGTAACATTTGATAAGAGTTGTGAAAGTGGTCTTTGAGTGTGGATATTCTTATCCCACTTGAATCCCAAAAGAAGAAGGCATCCTCATAGGGGAGAGTCTTCTTCCATTTGGGAGATCGAGTGGGATAGCTTTAGATATCTAAAGAGAAAAGGCAATGCCCCCTATCAAGGGGGGATTGTCTCTTCGTTTGGATATTCAAGCCACGATGGATCCAAGGAGTCCAAGGAGGATAAATCCAAGGAGTCCAAGGAGGAGAGATCCAAGGAGGAGTTTCAAGGGATCCAAGGAGAAGA
The DNA here is from genome assembly GCF_001605985.2 of Dendrobium catenatum. Taxonomy (NCBI): domain Eukaryota; kingdom Viridiplantae; phylum Streptophyta; class Magnoliopsida; order Asparagales; family Orchidaceae; genus Dendrobium; species Dendrobium catenatum. The sequence continues at coordinate 13,680,212 of NW_021319682.1, read as the reverse complement.
AGACACCCAGAAGATTGAAGACCAATATCCCACTCAAAGTCATTTGCCTCTGTCATAGGCTTAGAAATTCAGGTTGTTGGCAGTGGTGCCTGGCCACTTTACTTTCTGCATATCTGGGTAGTAATAAGGGCAATTTGCCTATGGCCATTTAGTTGATTATTTTGGATTTATATTGATGTGTTTACCTGATTGCGTAGTAGAATTATCTGCTTTTTCGATGTTTCTTTCTTGCATGCCATTTTTGCTTTTACTTGGATTTAGTTAGGATCTCTAAGGATTATAAAAATTTTTCTACTCATAACCAAAATTTAATATTTAAGTTTTAAATAATTTAGAAACTTAACGAACTTAGGGAACTACCAGAATCGTCCGGGGTCGCATGCATATTACTGCTTCCTTCTCTCCTTCTTATAAGACATCTCCCTGGCTGCGGGTAGAGTCCGGATAATCTAGCCTATAATGATGAAGTGCCGGACCTAAGGAGACCTAGTCTTTTCAAAAAATTATTTTCTATAAGCTTGTTTTTAAAATTCTATAGCATTCATGAGCTGACGTTTCAACTAGCATGAATTGCATTAGTAACCAACTAAATAAAATTTAATTGCATTAGCTAGGAGCTTCTGACACACATAAGTCCATGACCACTTAGGAAATCCTCTAGATATCGGTCCTATTTTCAAAGAACTGTACCACCGTACCCACCCATCTCTCATAACTGACTTGAAAGCTTGGTTTTAAAGCGATTAGGTGGTTAGCTGGCTCCCCAATCCCGGTCGGAGTAAGTCCAGGTTTTTGCACTGCATTAGCTAGGACACGGGTCTTAGTTTTTCGTAGAACACTAAGCCCAACCTAGATTTAGGATTCGAGGCTACTACACTTGCTCTCGTAGTATGCCTTAAATAGTAGTTTGGTCCCTTCTTTTCAGGGACCCTAAATCCTACTTATCTGTGTCACAGGATGACGCCACCTCCATCTCTTCTCTCACGTATGTGATTGAGTGCTTGATTATCTTTTTCCAGTTTCTCTCTAGTACCCTAGAGCCTCCGAATGCTGGTATGAGCCACGCATGTTGATTGAGCCTCTTTGAGACCTTTCTTCCCTTTGAGTAGGATTTCCTAGTCTTCACCCCTATGCTAATCCCACCTTAGGAGGGGATAATGTATGATCCTTAATTGAGAGTTTTCTTTGGCTTCGTCCTGGGATGTAATTAACTACGGGGGCTTGCTCCCGTGGGAAACTCGGTCCCACATCTACTAAACCCCATTCGAACTGCTGTATCGAATGGGGGAAACTCGTGACTAGGTCGTGTATATTGCTACCCATCGAGGTGTGTTGGCGACAGCCTCTATCCTCAATGGTTATTCTTATGCATGATCCAATCTGTCCCTTCCAATCGTTTGCGCGGTGCTCTTTCGGTGGTCAACATAGTCAGCTATGTGAAAAAGGTTATTGTGTAAATTTTTTTTCTACTAGCTGCATATTAAGCCTAAATGAAAATGATGTTTTGAATGGTATACGGGTAAATAATGTGTATATGCTAGACATGAATTACATCAAAACTCCTACTGCTTTTTGTTAAAAAACTATTTTTGATGAGTCATAACTTTGATATATGAGACTTTATCACTCTAGCATGAAAAACCTCAGGAGGATTACCCAAAAGAACTTAGTGAGAGGTATACAAAAAATAGACTTCAATAAGGATCACCTTTGTGATACATATCAATTAAAAAAATAGGTGAAGTCCTCTTTTCTATCTAATAAAGATCTTAGAATTAATAAACCATTGGAGATTTTATATATGGATCTTTTTGGACCAGTTGGAACTATAAGTCTAGGAGAGAAGGTATACGAATTTGTGATTGTGGATGATTTCTCTAGATTCACATGAGTTAGATTTTTATATCATAGGAGTGAATCATTTAAGAAATTTAGAAAATTTTCCACTTGGATTCAAAGAAAACTAGGATGCGAGATAATGACAATTCAAAGTGATCATGGAGGAGAATTTGAGAATGAAAAATTTGAGGACTTTTGTAAGGAGAAAGCAATCGATCACAATTTTTCTGCACCTAGAAGTCCTCAGAAGAATGGGGTAGTTGAAAGGAAAAATAGAACATTAATAGAACCCGCTTGAGCCAAGTTGGTAGAATATTCACTTCCTAAATATTTTGGGTTAAGGTGGTTAGCACGGCATGTTATGTTCTGAATAGGGTGAATGTTAGATCAAATTTAAATAAAATACCCTATGAGTTACTAAAGGGAAGAATACCTAATTTGTCACATTTGCATGTCTTTGGATATAAGGTGTTCATACATAACAATTGAAAATCTGCCTTAGAAAAATTTGATCCAAAATTAGATAAAGGAATTTTTATAGGATACTCAAGTATTGGAAAATCTTATAGTGTATTCAATAAAAGAACCTTGGTAATTGAGGAGACCACACATGTTATATTTGATGAATCTAAAATTTTGGGAGAGCCAATTATTGAAGAGGATAAGATAGAGATTAACTCCTAAAAGATTGAGAAAATAAATTTGGAAGAAAATTTAGAGATAGAAAACCCGATGCCTAGAGATTTGAGATTTTCTAAAAATCACCCAAAGGAATTGATTATAGTTGAACCTGGTGGGGTGTTAGGACTAGGTGTGGACTGAACCAAGAACTCAATCATTCAGCCTTTATTTCAATGATAGAACCCACAAATAAAGATTAAGCACTTTTGGATGAATTTTGGATATTGGCTATGCAAGATGAATTAAATCAATTTGTAAGAAATGAAGTTTGGGAATTAACTGCAAGGCCAAAGAATTAAAGTGTAGTTAGAACTAAGTGGGTATTCAAGAATAAAATAAATGACTCAGGAGTAGTCATTAGAAATAAGACTAGATTGATGGCTAAGGGGTATAATCAGATTGATGGGATTAATTTTAAGGAGACTTTTGCCCCTGTAGCTAGACTTGAAGCAAATAAGGTTTTATTAGCCTTTGCCTATTTAAGAGGATTTAAATTGTATCAAATGAATGTTAAAAGTGCCTTTTTAAATGGGGTAATTTAAGGGAATATTTTTATAGAATAACCTCTAGGCTTTGAAAATTCTAAACACCCAAATCATATTTTCAAATTAAAAAAGGCATTATATGGATTGAAACATGCACCTAGGGCTTGGTATGCGAGGTTGAGCACCTTCCTACTTGAGAGATCTTTTGAAAAAGGAAGTGTGGACACAACTCCATTTTTGAAGAAATTTGGAGAGGATATGCTCATTGTACAAATTTATATTGATAATATATTTTTTGGATCTACAAATAAAAATCTTTGTGATATTTTTTCTAAAATAATGAGTAGTGAATTTGAGATGAGTTTAATGGGAGATTTATGTTACTTTCTAGGCTTTAACATTAAACAAATTAAGGAAGGTACATTTCTTAGTCAGTCAAAATATATTAAGGACATGCTCAAAAAGTATGAAATGGACAATGCTAAACCTGTTAGTATACCTATGAGTTCCTCAATTCAGTTGGATAAGGACCCTAAGGAAAAATCTATTGATCAAAAGAAATTTAGAGGGATAATTGGATATTTGCTTTACTTGACAGCTAGCTGACCCGATATCATGTTTAGTGTTTGTTTATGTGCTAGATTTCAATCAGATTTAAAAGAATCATATTTAACAGCAGTGAAAAGGATTTTAAGGTATCTGTTGGGAACTCAGAACTTAAGAATTTGGTATCTTAAGTTTAGCTCTTCATTTGAAATAATTGGATATTAAAATTCGGAATTTATAGGTTGTAGGGTTGACAGAAAGAGCACTTCAGGAACATGTCAATTTATTGAAAATTCTTTACTCTTGGTCCAGTAGAAAATAAAATTATGTAGCCCTATCTACTGCTGAAGCTGAATACATTGCCTTAAGAAGTTATGTGGAACAAGTACTTTGGTTGAAATAATAGTTAATTGATTTAGGATTAATAATAGGCACTATTCCCATTTATTGTAATAACACTAGTGTTATTTGCATTTCTAAAAATCCTATTAAACATTCAAGAACCAAATATATAGACATCAGGCATCATTTCATAAGGGATCATGTATCCAAAGGAGAAATTGAACTCATTCATGTTACAACAAAAAATCATTTTGCAGATATTTTTATAAAACTACTAGCCTTTGATACTTTCAGTACATTAAAAACAAGGCTTGGTGTGATTGATTTGAATGCTTAAATACAAGTTTCTGCAACATTGATATTTTTTTTATTTTGTAAGTGTGTTTTTAATTTTGTTTTTTTTTTCATTTGTGTTTTGTTTTTGTTCGTATAGTTGTGAATTTTCTTGTTTTGATTGTTGGTATGAAAAAATTTGTGTATGAAAAATATTTTCACATCAAAATTCCTATTTTTTGAGCATGGTATGAAAAATTTATATAACATTTGTTCGTACAAAATTAATTTTGTATAGGACGAATCACATAGCATATTAACGGTTGATTTGAACAGTTTGCATGCAATTTTTTAGTTTTTAATACGGTTCGTTTGTACGATCATCTGGATGATGAGTATTAAATTGTATGCGCATTCGTTGATGAATATATGGATAAAAATAGTTTAAATTCTATTCGTACGTAGAAACCCACATTCGTACATACGAATCACGTGTCACTTGAAGTAAGGGATGATTCAAACGGTCATTAAAATGATCTTAAATAACTGATCATCCTAGACGAACACCTGTTCGTCTATACGATCGTCGGGTCAAAAAGTCTGTACATAAGGATGCCTCGTAACTCGTATGATTACGAAAATCCATTTCATTTTTAACACCTGCATTCATACATATGGAATTTCAATTAATATATACGAATCAATCTTCATATTGGACGAACTATGGCTGCAAACGAACCGAGCCGAGTCGAGTATGTGAGTGTTACCGAGTATGTGAGTTTTCATGTTTGTGTTCATTTAATATCAGCTTGTTTTAGTTTGGTTAATCTTTGTTCGAGCTTTATTGTTTGTGTTCATGTTTGGTTCATTTAAATAAATGAGTGTTCATGTTCGGTTCATGTTCAGTTCATGTTCATTCATTTAGTACTTATCGAGCTTATTCGTGAACATATTTAACAAATTTTTTTAACTATCAAACAAATACGTTCATGAACATATCTATGAACAAACATATTTATAATAAAAGCAATTATCTATGTAATAAAGGTAATTATTATTTATATTATTAATTTTATAGTTAAATATTAATTATTGTTATCTAGCTTATTCACGAGTTCAAAATCGAACACGAATCAAGCTTTTATCGAGCTTGTTCATGAACTTCAAATGATGTTGTTCGCGAACATAAGAGAGCCGAACGCATTAGTGTTCAAGTTTGTTTATTTAAGAATCGAGTATTTAAAATATTGTTCAAGTTTGTTTGTTTAGCTAATTAAACGATCACAAACGAGCTTTAATTGAACCGAACAATGAGTAGCTCGTCGAATGTTTAGTTCACTTGCAGCCCTTGGACGAACCAAATTTTCATCCGTATGAAAAATCATTTTTCTTTAAATTGACAAGGTTTAGATGTTAAACTTCATTCACCTTAACAACATTTTCAACCTTCCATTTCTTTGTGATCTTTTTAAATGACCAGTTCAAGCAAGAGAGTCTGGAAAATGGAATTGACTAGGGGACTCACCTCTAGGAATACCCATGAAAATTTCTTGTCCAAGGAAAAAGAGGAATCCTTACTTAGGTTTGTATCTGCTAAACTAACTTCTTCAAGAGTTTTGATTCAAGAGAATACAATCTATCAGATTCTACCCCTCTTTGCTTCAACTCAATTTAAGTTTATCCTCACACTGATTTACTCCTTCAATATTTCTACTTTTCATTACTTCCTAGCGAACATGACCTTTAACTATGATCAGGATAGGATTAGATCCTATGTTCTAGGAAAGAATGTAGAAATAACCAAGCAGGATCTGGGAGCTTTCTTAAACCTAAGGACTGAAGGAATACGAGCTCACACTTTGACTTCTTCCATAACTTATGATTGGAGTGAGATTAATCGAGTGCTTAGAGGGATTATACAAGAATGCCATTTGCCAAAAGTGAACACTTTACATCAAGATGCTAGAATCATCCAGCATGTGCTTAGAACTTCCATCATTCTTAAAGCTGGTTATAGAATTAATATAACTCCTCTTCTTTCCATTATCACTTATCTGATTATTACTGGTCAACCTATTGACGAAGCCCAACTCATTCTTGACTACCTTTATGGACTTTCTGAGATTGGCCATGTATCCCATAAGAGAAAGAAGAACATTGCTCTAGGACATCTTGTGACTTACATTCTTGACAAGAAGTATAAATTAGTTTACCGAGATGTATCTCACCTTGAGGAGCCTTTATTCTACAATTATGGTTCATTTCGAGCTATCTTTTCAAAACATGATGAAGGTGATGACTTTGAGAGAGAGGAGAGAGCACCTGCACCTTCGCCTGCTCGTGAACCAAACTTTCAAGATATGGTTCACAGGTTTGATCGTCTTGAGACTCATTTTTATCACTGCTTTGATCAAATTGAGAATCCCCTACAACAGCAGGATGTACTGCATCAATAGCACGTGGGTTGGATGCGAGGCCAACTCGATGCTATAAGCTCGAATGTGGCTATGATGAGTAGCTACTTCAATTTCTTTAACCAGCAACCTCCTCCAGATCAGGGCCCTTCAGATTAATGATTGTACTTCCTTCTTGCTTCTCTCTACCTGTGATGACTTGATGTGATGTGTTTTTATGTTATATGTTGTAGTTATTTTTATTATGAAATGTGATGTGTTAGTTTTTCATATTTTTATTTCAAAAATGTCGTTGTATTGATATCATCCATAATTAATATAATGTCTTTTATCATGATAAAAATAAAGTTATCTTGTCTTACTTTTAGAGTTTTTGATCTCTTTTCAGAAATGCGTGTTAGCCTATATGATCATCCTTAAAATATTTTATTTAACAAGTGCTATATTTTGCATTGCAATACAAAATTGAATTCATTAGAAAATATAATTTTTTTTAATTTGAGTGATGTTATAACTTGATCTAGTTAAAAATGTCAATCTCATGTTTCTTGTTTTTTTTTTTTTGAAGAAAATGCATAAAATTGCATTAAAAAAGAAAAGCATAAAGAAAAAGGCAACTAGCCAAGTACAGTAGATTCCTCCTTTAAGATATTCAAAAATAAAGGAGGAACCTTATCCATAGTAGTTTCATCCCACATGAAAGAGGAAATAATCCCATAGTTAGCACAAAGATCTGCTAACTTATTGGCTCCTCTATCAATGCAATTAAAAATAACATTGTTAAACCTAAAAAATAAGTCATCATACCTTTATTCTCCATTAGCTTTAGCCTTATGCAAATACTCTATCACATTATCATTATCACCTTCTATGATGATACCCTTGAATTTGAACATCCAATCCTTCATCATCTCCTTAATATGCATGGTAGCCAAGAGTTCCAAAGCTGAAATATCCCAATGCAATCGACTTCCCAAATGCTAGCAGAAGTCTTCCCTTATGGTCCCGAAAAACACCTCCTAAACCAGCTTTGTATGAAGAACGAAGAGATGCATCCACATTCACCTTCAACCAATCGGGTGGAGGAGGATACCAATGAGTATTGAACAGTCCATAAGATTGATTAGTATCCCATATACCCGAGATTTTACCAAATCCATCCATAGAAAAAGAAGCAAAGCTCAAAGCATTAGAAGCAATAATCAAGGAGCTGTCTTCACCTTCATTATGAACCAACTTGTTTCTTGACTTCCATGTAAAATATACCACACTACAATAAAGATTTATCATGAAAGCTGAATTATTTGACATCCAGTTACAGCATTCCGTTAAGAATTCCATATTTGGGATATAAAAACCCCATTTACTAAGTTGGTTTAAAACTTCTTTCAGTTTAGTACATCTCACCGAAATATGATCTTCATTTTCAGGTTCATTACAACCTCTAGGACAATTCCCATTACTTAAAAGCCTTATATATTCCAGAAAATGAGCAGTTGGAAGAGCTTTGTTGAAGATTCTCCACCACAAAAATTCAACTCTCGGATTCAGCTTTCCTTTATGAATCCAATTCCAGAACTGCTGCACACATTTGCTCTTCAACGTAGATTCAAAAACCATTGCTGATAAGGATTTCCCTGTATTAAAATACAGTAATTCCATCTTATCTTCATTCATATCCTGTTGAATTTTAATTTGTGAGATCAGATAGAACAGCTCCTTGCCTACATATTTCATCCATTCTTCTTCCTTCCAATTCCCGTTGGAAATAAAATTAGAAACCTTCAGTTTGCTGCTATCATGAGGAGTGATAAAGGTAGGCCATTTACAAATACTTTTATCAAAAATCCAGATGTCTTTGAATACATCAATTCCCTCTCCATTTGCAATATTCCATCTTATCAAAGGTTTTAGAGCTTTGCCACCATCCTTGATAATTTTCCATGCTGAAGAACCCGTA
>NW_021319682.1:13665854-13668014 GCF_001605985.2 Dendrobium catenatum | reverse complement strand
AGTGCAAGTGTGTGAGATGTGTCCTAGCATGCCACATGAAAAAACATCTAACTCCAGGAAAAGGACTTTTTAAATGGTTTGAGTTATAATTCCTCTTCCTAGGTTTTGGCTTTTGATCAAGTGTTGGTGTCATCCTAGTTTTCTTACATGTATCCAATTCATTTTGAATCCTCAAGTTAGAACTTTTTAAGGCATCATTATCAATCCTCAATTTTTTCTCCATCTCTTTAGAATTCTTAAAATCAAATTCAAGTGAGGTGTGTGTAACTTTTAGTGACTCATGCTCTTCAATTAATTCATAATGCTTTTTGTTTAACTCATCAATTTTGTCAAGTAGAATCATGTGAGTTGAATCAATCATAGAATGATCTTTAAGAATAACTTCATGCACTTTTTGTAAATTCGAAAATTCCAATTTCAAGATAGCATGTGTTTTATTAAGTTTCCTATATGATGCATGAATTTTTTCAGAAACTTCAAGGAGTTGATCGTAGGAAAGTTCACATACCTATTCTTGATCAAGATGGTCGTCTACCAGTAAGCATAAGTTTGTTGTCTCTTCTTCTGGTTCCATCTCTGATGAATCTAATGTTGAATCTGCCCAAAATGCCTTTTGAAGTCTCTTTTTGTCTTTTTTAAACTTGGATTTCTCCTCAATCTTTTCCTTGCTTATGTGCATCTTAAGTGTAGGGCAATAACCTTTCATGTGTCCGGGCTTCCTGCATTCAAAGCAAATAACATCAAAAGATCTTTTAGAATATTTATTATCCTTACCTTTTCTCCAACTTTGATGAAGCTTGTGTTTCTTCATTAGAAAGTTTTTGAATTGCCTTGAGATTAAGGCAAAGTCATCGCTTTCAGACCTGGAAGAGTTAGAGTCCAATTTGTGCGGTTTCAGTGCCACTATTTTCTTTTTCTTTTTCTCACCTGCTTCAAGATTTCTTTGATTCACCCCTTGCTCGTAAGCTTTGAGTGAGCCAAGTAAGTTATCAATCGAATATGTGTTTAAATCCTTAGATTCTGTTATATCAATAATTTTAGCATCAAAAGAGGAAGGCAGGCATCGTAAGATTTTGTTTACTTTTTCATAGTTTGAAAGTTCTCTTCCTAGGGCATGCAAAGAAGTTACAATTTCAATAAACCATGTATACATATTAGAAATTGATTCATAAGGTTTCATACAAAAAAGTTCATAGTCATGCAAGAAAATATTCAAACGAGATTGTTTCACTTCATTGATTCCTTCATAAGTAATGCACAGCTTATTCGAAATCTCTTTTCTAGTAGAGCAAGTAGAAACACACATGTAATCCTCAGACAGTAAAGCACAGAAAAAACAGTTCAAAAACTTCGCATTCAATTGAACTAAATCTCTTTCATCGGTAGTCCATTCAGTAAAAGCAATTTTAGTTTTAATTCTGTTAATTTCAAGAGCAGGTGGAGAATATCCTTCTTTAATAAGCATCCACATGCGATATTCAGTTGATTGCAAAAAAGTAGACATGCGAGTTTTCCAAAAATCAAAAGGAAGGTTGTCAAACAAGGGAGGTCGTGTAATAGAATATCCTTCAGTTGTATTACGATTCCCAAAGTTAGCTATGGATCAAAATTCAAAAAGTTTTCAAACTTTGTTTTTATGAATCCCGCTCTGATATCACATGAAAGTTCGTTAGGGATTTTAGGCCCTATGAACTAGTCCCGAGGCTAACCAAGAGGGGGGGGGGGGGAATTGGTATTTTTAAAAAATCTTTAAACAAAAAGAAATATCACACACCAAAGTCACCATGAAAAAGACAAGTGCGGAAAATTAAAGTGCATAAGCAGTGAAAAGAACATAATGATTTATAATGGTTCGATCAACTTGACCTACGTCCACTCCCCGGAGGCGCCCTCCGAGTATTGCACTAGCAACAAGACTCTCCTTTAGCCCCCAAAGCTAGGCGGAGAAGCCCTTACAAACACCTCCTTTTTTCCACACATGGCAAGGCAGAGAACCCAACTCCTTTTGCTTCCTCCTGTAGCAGGTAGAGAACCACGATCACTTGCTGAAACTTACCTCTCCCAACCCTTCCAAAGACAAGAGACTCTATGGAAGAAGAAGTGGAACAATGCTTGGAGTAACCCTTGTGAACCCCCTCACAAGATCCTCTCTCTCTCTTT
>NW_021319682.1:13664021-13665669 GCF_001605985.2 Dendrobium catenatum | reverse complement strand
GCAGATCAGTACAAATCTCATAAGATCGGCCAGAGCATCTCCCTGAATGGAAATTGGATGATTAAAAATTTGCTTGGTCATCCCGAACGATCTCACGATCGTCCCGTCCGATCAGCTCAAATCAGAAGAAAATCGTCCAGAGCATAGCCCTGAATTTGAGCTGTCATATCCAAATCGGCCAGAGCATCGCCCTGAATTTGTTATGGCCGATATTTATCGTCCAGGAGCTACCAAGGGTTTTTGAATGGATCATTCAGGCCGATCTTGTGATCGTTCAGGATGATGTGATCATATCAATCATCCTTAATTACTCCCATGATTTTCGGATCAATTTAGGCATAATTATATAATATCGTTTAGGCCAATAAATGAATCGTCCTGGCCAATTTCCAAAAATACAGAATACCTAAATAGATCATGGCGGTAATTTCTTTCTGTATTGAGCATATCATCCTGGCCGATACAGGTATCGTCCAGGCTGATCAGTTAATTACAACTGCCTTAATTAAGAAATCATGATTAGATCTTCTGTTTTGAACTCGATCATCTAGGATGATATAAATATCGTCCGGGCCGATGTGTGTAAAAACACAAGTTTTAAATCTCTCAAGTGTGTGTGTGTAGGGTTACTTAACATCAGCCAATTCAAACAATTACAATTGACTCAAGAAAGAAAAAAGAAAATTACATACTGACTCAACCCTAATCTACCCAGTCTTGAGCTAATTCTGATTTCCGTCCGATCTTTGAATCCTGAAAATGTCAGTAATAAAGGAAGTAAAAAAGAAGCAAGAGAGTTTACTAATCATCAAAACATAATTCATGGAATCTGCAACAGGCTAAAAAGAAACGGTCAACCTGGTGGTGAGCTCAAAGCTAACGTTGAGTTTGAGGTGGTGATTTTAAGCTCGGTCATCCTGTGGTGAAACAACTAGGAAATTGAATAATTTGTTAATGTTAGGATATTGTGTTCATATGACATTTGGTGTGTTGATGGTCTTCCAAATTATTTAGGTTAAAAAGGATGGGGAAAGCCATGACTAGGTAGAGTTGATCAAGTTTGGACTAATTTGAATTCATGAAATATGGGTATATTTTGGATAATGATGTTGCTAGGAATATATATAGAGATACTAAGCTTATTACATACTCTCATATTAAACTATATCACTTATTGTTACTAGTAATATCTTATTAGTAAGCTCATTGTCTAGCCAGGGAAAAATTTAGATCAGACTCTCTCTCTCTCTCTCTATATATATAATTTTATTTTATTTTTATATCTACTATTTAATATAATCATAATTACTATATTATATGAAATAGATAAATATGACAATGTTATACAAAGAAAAAAATTCAGAAAATATATTTTATCCCCATATTTATGCACAAAAAAGATAGTCACAAAACAAAAATATGTTAAGATAGTTGCTATTTGAATGCTTTACATTTTTGCAACTTATGTAGTTTTGATGATTCCAAACATTATTGTTCAAATGTGTAGTTATCTCCTAACAATTTTAGAAGATTTGTATTTGCTCTTGTGTGTACTAACATTTCAGGAAAAATGAACTCCAGACTACGAAGACTTCAAATCAAATTCAACATGAGATACTTTGTGAATTTGAAGCTTGTACTTTTCTTT
>NW_021319682.1:13651732-13663587 GCF_001605985.2 Dendrobium catenatum | reverse complement strand
CCGACACTTTGAGAGTGTGAATAGCCGAAGGGTTCGCTGTCTACACTTGGAGAGTGTGAATAGCCGTAGGGTTAGCTGCCTACACTATGAGAGTGTGAATAGCCGAAGGGTTCGTTGCCTACACTAGGAGAGTGTGAATAGCCGAAGGGTTCGCTGCCTCACTTGGAGAGTGTGAATAGCCGAAGGGTTCGCTGCCAACACTTGAAGAGTGTGAATAGCCAAAGGGTTCTCTGCCCACACTTGGAGAGTGTGAAAGGACGGACGGTTCTTTGCCAACACTAGGGATTGTGTAAAAGGACAACGGTTCTCTGCCACACTGGGGAGTGGTGAAAAGAGTGTGTTGTAAAGGCTTCTCCGCCTTGCTGTGGGTGCAAAAGGAGAGTCACTATTGGTATTAGTGCAATACTCAGAGGGTGCCTCTGGGGAGTGGATGTAGGTCTGGTTTTAGACCGAACCACTATAAATCTGGTGTCATTTACTTTACTGTTTTTACGTTTTCGCACTTTAATTCTTAGTTTTAAAAACTTTGTGGTTGAAAAACTTTTTCTACAAAACTTAAAAGAAACAATTTTTATTTCGGTTCAACATAATTTTAAAAGAGGGCTTAAATTTTTAAACTACCAATTCACCCCCCCTCTTGGTAGCCTTTGGGACATTAACTTAGGCTTAACAACCTAATTACTAGACTCAACAAAATACACCATGAAAAAACTAAGCATTTGATTCTAATTTATCCTAAAAAAATTAAACTCTAAAATAGTTTAAAATTAGAGGTGTAACCTGAAAGGAAATAGCCAACCTGCTGATGAACTCATTGCTAAACCTAGAGTTCTAGGTGGGGATATTAAGCTCTTCCTTCTTATGATGGAACAACTAGGAAATTGAATAATTTGTTATTATTAGGATACTATGTTTATGTGACATTCGGTGTGTTGAAGGAGCTCAAAATTATTTAGAGGACCAAAGATGGGGAAAGCCATGGATAGGTCAAGTTCATCAAGTTTGGACTAATTTGATAAATCATGAAATATTATGCTATATGAGGGGCTTAAGGGTGTTTGAAGTTGTTGGAATAACTCTGTAAAAGTAGTAGATTGTACTGGTATTTGATAAGGAGTACATGGTGTGTATTTAAAAAGTTATTAGAATAAAAGAGGAATGGGGTTTAAACTAGGTCACTGTAAATATGATTAATGGTTTTCAGAAAGGTTTACGATGTTTTTTTCCGATGGCTATAGCTTTTAAGGAAGATATTTGGCATGATTCTCGGAACTAGAAGGAAACTTGTGATGACATATTGGGAGAGAACATTAAGATTATCAAAATGATAATTAAAATTTCAAAAAAGAATAAAAAATGGGCTCAGCCACCACTCTAAATCCTATTTTTATCAACATTAAAAACCAGTTTTTTAGTTTTCTTGGGCTATTCTTAAACTATTATAACTCATTTTATAAAGCAAAATTAACAAAAAAAATAATAATAATAAAGTCATGTAGATCTTGATCTTATAATGAGGACTTCATGAGATGTTGATCAACATCTTATAATAAGGACATTAATATTAAATTGATATTTGCATCAATTTCTTGCACAAATGTGTACCTTGGAATCCACTGAGGTTATTGATGTTCAACTCTTCGTTCAGCAATAGCATTAAATTGTACCGTATAAGATATTATGGGTAACTTGAATGTCTTATTTTAAGTATGAATTTTTTAATATTTGGAAGTATATATGCACTATTACAATATGTCTTTATTTGGGATAGATTTCTTATTACTTTTCTAATAAACTTAATAGTACAAAAAATTTTTATATAAAACTTTTTTTACTAAAAAACTACTTTAAGAAGCAGTAAGAAAACTGTCTTTCTTATTATTTTTTAAAGCAATTTTTTAGTATTAAAGTTTTTAAACTAAAACTTTATACTAGAAAGCTATTTTAAAAAGAAATAAAAAGGCTATCCCAAACGAAGCCTTATTTGTATGCTCCAATTCAATTATGCTTAAATCTAAATATTTAAAATAGCTTTATTAATCTTTTATTTAACCATAAGATATGATAAGTAATAAAAGTTAATTGCTTCTTGATTTCAGATTTGATTGATTACCTCAGAAATAGCTTGGTAATTCACTGAAGGAGAATCTCAAATCTTACCAACAGCCTGGGATGAGCTGTTTCATGATAATTAGCAATTTAGTGGCTATTGTTTTACAGAAAAACTATGAGATTTTATAGAAAAAGGATTAATACTAATTTTTTAATTATTTGTTCTGTACCCCAGTCCATGGGTTATTGAATTTGAAGCTTTCCTAACCAAATAGAAAAATTCTTAATGATTCGAAATGTTTCAATCATTAGGTTTACTTCTGACAAAATCTCTATGATATATGATAATAATAAATTTGTGTCTGTCTTTGAGGAATCTATGAGGAATCTCTTAAAATTGAATTGAGATGGATGCTAATTATAGCCATCATTTGACATCCATTGAGGCAGATCCAAAGCTATAGTCAATTTCGGTTGGCCAAGTCAACATAGGTTGCCCTTTAAACTACATTACATGTAGGAGTTCCCACTAAACCTAGTAATTACCTTCAACAAACTGTAAATGACATTTATAATGCATTGAACTAAGTTTCAATCCTTGGTCCAATCTGATTTACAAGATGACTCCTTAAACCCTTAAATATGCATTTTGCACTAAATGACATGACCAAATTCATGGGATGATTTTTCAGATGACAAAAATACCATTTGGAATGAGTTAAATGCATGTTTGACCTTTTGTCAAACCTGATTAACTATATCAACCCTAGTTGACAAAAATCACCTCATATACTTAAAAATTCATTTCTCATGAGTTTAACCAAATCATTGAACCAAACTAATATGAATTGTTTGTGAGGTCAACACGAGTCTCCTAAAAACTTTCCAAGCCTTGGGTCCATATGGTTTGACAAATAGGGTTGAAACAAAACCTAAAAATGATATTTTCTTAATCCAAATCGCTACCCTTGTAAAAAGAAAATTTGAAAAGTACTATAGCAGGTGTTTATTAACCCCATACACAACCCAAGAGTTTGAACCCATGGTTTTTCCTATTTAAAATTATGAGTTCTACAAATTAGTCTAGTACCTAATAATTAAGAATTTCTAAGTTTAAGACCATAAAGGTGCAATGGTGGTGTCGTATACCTATTATATTAATTTAAACTTATTGTTTATTGGATAATGAGAACAACTCCCCTCAAGTAGTTGGGTTCTTCGATCGTTGGTCATCAGGACAACTAAGGACGAGAAATTATGGGGCATAGCAAAAATTTAAAATTCATGCCATATATGCAATTTATAGGTAAAGGAGTTGTGGTGCAAAAGTAAAAAAACTCATAACATCATAGGAGCTTAACATGTATATCAAGGAAATAGTGCTTGCAATGTTAAGATTAATGATTATTATATTAGATGGCTTAATTGAGTTCAATCATGCATGCTGTAATATTTAGGAGGTTTTAGAGGCTTTAGCAAGATTTGGTTTAGCTCAACAATGATTTTAAACGTGTCTGAGGCAAATGGATCCTTTATGATCTAGGTAAAAAATAATGGTTAGTCTAGCTCAATCAAGAGTCCATTTGGATCTAAGCATGATTAATGATGTTTATAATATGACTAACAGTCAAACCTAGGGCTTTGGTTCGTGTTGGAAACATAATTCATGCATATTAAGGGAATCTAGTGTTAAGGGTCCATTTTGTCAAACTAGGTTATCCTTGGTCAACCCTAGACCCAAATGGATTCAAATCATTACAATGATGATTATAAACATAATTATACCATTTCCAATAGTTTCCAAGGTGTTTAAGCTAATATGTCTTGTTGAGTGATATGGATTGTAAATAAATAAGGGTTTTGGATTCATGAAGGTTTATGGTTTGGAAGGGCTTTGGGGCATCCAAAATGGCTATGAAACTCTTAGGAGATGTCTAATACAAAATTGGATGATCAAACACCATTTCAAGGGCTTTACTTAGGTTTTAAGCAAGTTAAAGATTTCAATAAAAAGGTAAAAATTTATGACATAGGATTTTGGTTTTGATCTTGAATGAATATTTGATAATTTAAGATGATTAAATAATTTTGGATGATTTTAAGGTATTGAATGACTGAATTTGATTAAATTTAATTAAATGTGATTGAGTCATTAAACATGATTTATCATCATGAATTTTTGTAATTGACTGTGCTTGAGTTTATTGTAAAGAAGATAATTGACCAAACTAATGATCGTTGATAATCAATTGAATGATGATTGATGATTGAAATTTAATGATTGATTGGGATTCATTATTTAAAGCTTAATAATTGAGTTGAAGTGATTGATTCATTAAAATTGAATGAATGATTGATTAAAATTAAATGAATTATTAATTTAAATTGATTGTTTGTCATTGAATGATAAGAACTCATTCAATGATTGTTTAAGCTTTAATGATTGAATAATGTACTATGATTAAAAATTTAATTATAAAGTAAGTGATCTCTAAAAAATTGAGGTTACAATATCCCTATGTGGCCATCCATTTGAAAAAGAAGTCTAGAAAATGAGACCATGTAGGACTAATTTGGCCCGTTTGATCAAAATAGCCCATACTAGGCCTTTAGCTCTTCCCTATCACCTACATTGAGATCATTATTATTATTATTTTTTGAAGAGAAATGCTACTACGCATTAAAAATCAGATATAAATCCTTATTACAAACTACTCAAATAAATCTTAAAGAATCACATTCCTCCAAGCATAACAAGAAATAAGGAATCTCCACATTACTAAGATCATTCCAAATAAAAGACCCTTTTAAAGCCAAATTAGCACAAACATCCGCTAATTTGTTACAAACTCTACTGGAAAAAGAAAACAAGACTTGGTTGAAATCTTGTAAAAAAGCCAAATTCTCTTCAATTCTTCCATTATTCTTCCAACTCTTCTTCAAAGCTAATTAAAGAAATTTGATCATATTGAAGTTGTCCCCTTCTATAATCACACCTTGAGCTTCAAACATCCAATCTCGCATAATGTTTTTTAAATAATAAACAGACATCAACTCCACTTGAGCAATGTCCCAATGCAAATATTGGTCTCCAAATGTTATCAAAAATCTTCCTGTGTCATCCCTCACCATGCCTACAATCCTTGCCATGTTATTACTTTTAAGTGAAGCATCAATATTAATCTTTATCCACTCGGGTGGAGGAGGATGCCAAGAAGGAGACAGCTTGCGCTGGTTGACATCCCAGTTATCCAGGGAGAGATTGATAAAGTTTCTCACCGTAGCCATAGAGTTAGCTGCAATTGCATTGACTGAATCTTCTATACCTTCATGAACCATTTTACATATGCTTTTCTAAACGAGGAATGCAGTTGTACAATATATATTTGCAATTATAGAGTTCATACCTGCATATCCCTCTAACCCATCCAAGAAACTTGTAAGATATTCAAATAGAGGGACTTGAAATCCCTAACTGTTAAGCAGATAAATCACATTCTAAAATTAAGCACATCTCCCAGCAATATGGTAGCTATCCTCTTCCTCATCACAACCTCTCGGGCAACCAGAAAAGTTTCTTATTCTCCTCTTCAATAGAAAAGCATTAGATGGGATTGCTTCATTGCATAGTCTCCACCAAAAGAGCTCAATTCTCAGTCTTTGTTTTAACTTTTTCATCCATGTCCAGTGAGTAATCTATCCATTGTTATCCATTACCGCATCAAATGACAGGGCAGTTATAGATTTACCTAAATTCTTTAATTTTAGCTACATATGATATGTTCTCCTCTCAACATCAATAGGAATTTTTTGAGTAATAAGATCCACCAGTTGCTTCCCAAAGAAAACATAGAGATGATTCACATTCCACTCTCCCTCAAAAATGAATGAGCTAAGATTGTAGTTTGATGTTTCCAGATTATTCACAAATGTTGACCATTTTGATAAGCACATATCTAAAATCCTAGAATCATGCATCCAATTAATTGAATTACCATTAGAAACATTCCATCTAACAATGTTTCTAAAATAATTAGCCCCCATGTTAATTATTTACCATGTAGGAGAACATTCTTTTTTCACTGGAACAGTCCAAAGATCACCTCCATATTTGCCTCTAAGAATTTGGTTTAGCAAAGAATTCGGCTTCATGAAGAAATCCCAAGCAAACTTTGCCCGAAGAGGTCCTACCTTGGAAACCGCCGAGAACAATCCATGACCACCTTCATTCTTTGGTTTAAAAAGTAGCTCCCAAGAAGAATAATGCAACCCTGCAC
Source organism: Dendrobium catenatum (assembly GCF_001605985.2). Lineage (NCBI taxonomy): Eukaryota > Viridiplantae > Streptophyta > Magnoliopsida > Asparagales > Orchidaceae > Dendrobium > Dendrobium catenatum. Next base: position 13,657,258 of record NW_021319682.1, on the reverse strand, counting down.
TTCCATTATTTTTATTCCACAAGAAGCCTCTACACATCTTGTCAAACTCTTTAAGTATACCCAATGGTACTAACGAAAGAGAAGATAAAAAATTGGTAGAGAAAGAAATGCAGGTTTTACCAAAACCAACTTCCCTTCCAATGAAATGCAATTTTTCCACCAAGTGTTCAATTTGTTAGAAGCTACCTCCAAAAGCTTTTGAAAAACCGAAGGCACCATCCTTCTTAAAGTTATCTTCACACCAAGATAACTCATCTCTTTCACCACCATGAACCTGAGAACTTTTTTAATTTTATTCTTCATCCTTCGGTTGATATGCTTCCCAAATAGAATCATAAACTTGGATTGATTAACATTTAGACCCGACCATTTGCAATAATTGATAACAATCTTCTTCAACTCCTTAATCTCCCAAACATTTGCTTCCGAGAAAATTAAGATATCATCAGCATAGAGTAAATGTGATACTCTAGGAGCCTTAGGAGTAATAGAAATTCCCAATCCATTTCTCATTAGATTTAGTGCATCAGATAAAATTTGAGAACATAAAAAAAATAAATAGTGTGATAAAGGACACCCTTGCCTAAATCCACTCTTTCCTTCAATCCAATCAGATTTCCTCCTATTAATCAAAATGCAATATTTAGGTTCAAAGACACATTGCAATAATAGCTCCATAAACTTGCTATGAAAGTTAAAGTGAATAAGAACTTGCCTTAGAGCTTGCCACCCCGTACTATCATATGCTTGCTCCATGTCAAGTTTGATAGCCAAAAAACCTTTTTTCCTTTAGAATACTCGATTTTGGTGAAGGCTTCTTGAGCCAACAACACATTCTCTGACATGGATCGGCCTCTAATGAAAGCTGCTTGATCCACGGATATGATTTTATGAATTATCTTCTCCAATGTATTCAACAGCAACTTTGTAATGATTTTATAAATAGTCATACAAAGACTAATATGACAAAAGTTAGAAGCCACCTGAGGATTTTGGATCTTTGGGATTAAGACAATCAGTGTCTCCTTCCACGAATGATGAATTACTCCTGAAGAAAGAAATTGGTTCACAGCTTTCCATACATCATTCTTAATCCATTTCCAAAAAATCTTTAATAATTGAGAAGGTAATCCCATCAAAACCGAGGGAGATATTCCTCCCAGCCTTGTCCACAACCACATGCAGCTCCACCCATGTGAAATCAGCATCTAGCCTACCTTAATCATCTTAATTAATAACTGTAGAAGGATTCGAGCAGCCCTCCAGTAAGCAGTCCCTATGCTGCTATTTCAGTTTTGAAAAATTCTGAGAACATTTTCTATATTTCAGCACAATCATCCGTCACAATGTATGCACTTGTGTTAATATGACTTATCCAGTTATAGTTCCTCCTAGCATTCGTATATGCATGAAAAAATGAAGAGTTATAGTCCCTTTCTTCCATCCATTTTACTTTTGCTCTTTGCTTCCACCATGTATTGAGTCGGGCAAGGGTAATATTTAGCTCATTGATTTTATGTCTGAGAAGCTACAGCCTCTCAAACGGTATCCAACCTTCTGCCTCCTCCCTTTGGATATCCAGAATCTCCTCCTTCAACTTGTCCCGCAATATGTTCAGATTTTTGAATAGAGCTCTTAAAGTTTTCTTGAACTTCAAATTTAAAGATGAGGCCGGCTAACTCCCACAGTTTTTTTTCCATGTTTTCTCCACAATAGCAGCTGCCCCATGGTAAGATGCCCAAACATCTTCATAACGGATCCCTCTGTTATAAAACTCCATTGGTTTGAAAATCTCCAGAAGAATAGGACAATGGTCTGAAGCTATCCGAGATAAGTGTTTCACTAAGACAAGATGAATGGAGTTCAATGCAGTGGAGTTAATTAGACACATATCCAATTTCTCTAATATTTGAGCCCCTCCGGATTTATTATTGCACCAAGTGAATTTGGGTCCCATAGACCCAACCTCATGTAGTTCATTATTGATCATGAAATTCTTCATATCCTTTGAGCCTTGAGACATAATAAATTTTTTCCCACCTCTTTTCTCCTCTTGGGAAAGAACACAATTAAAATCTCCTCCCACCACCGTAGGCCAATCAAAAGAGCAATGTCTCTCTAAGCAGTCCCATAAGAGTTTCCTGTCCTGAGCATTAGTACTCCCATACATGGTAGACACCATACAGCATCCCTTATTAAGAACCTTCAGTTTTCTAATAATCAATTGAGCTGAGACTTCAATCACCAAGAAAGATGCTAAATCCTTTCTCCATAATACCATCAATCCTTCTGAGAGACCATCAGAAGGAACCATATAAGATTCCCAATTGTTTCCCAAAAATTTCAAATTTTGAATATTTCAAAAGAGCATATCTTAGTTTCCATCAAGCCCACATATAAAACATTGATATCTTTTGTTCACCTCCATCAGATATTGAGCAGCCTCCACTTTCTTGGCTCCTCTACAATTCTAGAATACCAATGAAGGTATTGCTTAAAAATGGGGGTAGGACCCCCATTCTTCTTTGCTTTTCCACCCTTCATCTTCCTATTATGAGCAATAATGTTACCGGAACCAAGAGATTTAAGCTCTTTAAGAAGCTTCACTTTCTTACCAGAGGATAAATTTTATACCACAGCAATATTCAAAGTAGAGAGTCCCTTACCCATCTCTTGGCTTTGCTCTGGCTCCCCATTACAAATAACATCCATTCCTTCCATATTACCCATATCATTTCCTACAATTTCCCCTTCTTCAACACACCCATCCTCATATAACCCCGCTACCTAAGTAGGTATTGTTTCATCCAAACAAGATAATAAATCAAATTTATTGAGTACAGTAATAACATATTCAACTTTTGTTACCTCCCCACGATGTTCTTCTAGGATTTCAGTTGAATGATCCTCAATAGATCCTTCCTTGGTAACTTCTCCAGATCTTCAAGATTTCCTTTAATAGCAGCCGGCTTAGATCCCATACTGTCACCCTCTAACTCACCTCCTCTCCTGGTAGAAGCCGGATCAAGTTTAGGTATATAGATCTTCTTCGTGGGAACATAATTTTTATTGAATAATCCCCTCTTTTTTGCAACCATTTTATGCCTTATTTTGCCATATCTCACCTAAATCCATGGACCATAATCAGCTTTCCCTCCATCAACATTTCTTCTATCATAATCCAACGGTTTGTCCCATAATTTTGATAACCTGGCTGCATCAACAGTCCCTGTATCAACTCCCTTCTTTGTTATTGAATCAACACAATCTGCTAAGGTATGGCCTATCTTTCCACACTCAAAATTTTTTTTTGAAACTCCTTCATACTCATTTCTTTGATAGAGTTTTCCAGCCAAGCCTTCAACCCAAATACCAGATGGTAACTTCATATATAAGGGAATACGCACACATACCCTTGAAAACTTTCTTTTACTCCATTGAAACATATTCCCATCAAGGAGGTAAGTTTTGCCAACTAGAGAAGCAATTCTACATATATTCACCTCGTCCCATCACTGAAGAGGTAAATTAGGCAACCTTATCCACAAAGGAGCTGAAATAACTTTAAGAGAAATTGGATTGAATGAAGCCGACCATTTGTCCAAGCCCACAACCTAACCTCTAACCAACCAAGGACCACAAGTTAAAATATTCTCCAAGGCATTTGAATCTTCAAACGAACAGAGCATCCAACCTAGCCCCAATCCTGTAATGTGGAAGTTCCCAAACCTACTCCACTGCCTCATTAATTCAGTGCTCACCAATTGAAATGGAATGTTATCGCCAAAAACCTTCACTACTATAGCTTTCTCTAGTTTTCTTGCATTCTCAATCTCCTTCTTAGCATGTAACCTTACAACCTTTCCATCTTCAAATAAAAATGACCCCAGTTCCAAGTTATCAACCTTGATGTTCAATTTTTTATTCTAGGCTGATTGGATCACCACATTGTTCCCCTTATTCGCAGATTGAGTAGCCTTATGAATATTGGAAATGTTCTCCTTCGGTGAACTCCTTGAATCATCACCGTCCTTCTTTTGCAACAATACCTCATCCACCTTGTTTCCATTACGGATATTTCCTTCCAACTGTGGAGATATAATGGTATCACTCCAGACTGGTGAAGCCGACAATGAAGCTGAATTAAAACATCTGTTCGAGTAGATCCTCATCCCGGCTAAAGATGAAGCTTCCAGATTAAGTTTTTTGATCACATTCTTATCTCCATCATTAATTTTAAAAGCTTTCAGACTGGCAAATCTATCCTCCGTTATAACCTCCTTCCCTTTTCCCAGAACAAAATTGGGAGTCTTCTTCTTTAATAATAATCCAACATCATTGATGATCAAAGGTTTTTCTTAAAAACCTTTGATATTCTTGTTGAACATATCCAGAGCTTTAGAACCTCCATTGAAGACGTCTGAAGCTTTTCACATCGGAACTGAAAGACCCTTCCTGTAATTTGCCCAAGCTTCCGTATATGAAAATCTCTTACTTTCCATCCGCGCCACTCGAGGCCGCCAGAGTGTCGGCTGATCGCTGACCAAACCAACCTCGAAAAAGGAGGCACGCAGAATTCAAGAACCAACTAATAGAAAAGTTTTTTGAAATCCCAAACTTTCTCTCTCTTACTTTCTCACTCTAACAACTACATTGAGATCATTAGCTCAATTTAAATTGCTATAACTAAATAGTATGACCATTTATGGCTAGAATTCTAGCCATATGCATTTACTATGATCGATAATTTCTTTTATTTTAGAAGGCATAGATTCCAATCCTTTATTCCCCGATTCATGATCTTCCCCAATCCTCCTACAACCAATATATGAGATACCGAGTGAAATTCAATGTATTCAATTTGGTAAAAATTAATATATCAATCCATAAATCTTTAGAACTTGAACTCTAAAGAAAGATTACTCTCTGAAGTCGATAAACCTATTGCAATCAAATTTCCTCTTGGATCTTCACTCCACTTATGTTAGACTCAAACCTTGAGCTAGCTTTTTTTTTTTTAAAAAAAAGTTCATCAAAGTGCTATAGAAACAAAGCAAGAACTAATTACAAGTATTAAAAGGATCACATTCCTCCTTGAGTAACTTTAACAACAAGGAAGGAAAGAAATCAATGGAAAAACTTTCAAAAAAGAAACTCCTCTCCAATGCCATAGTAGCACAACAATTAGCTACTTTATTACATCCTCTACAAGCATGGAGGAAAACAACTTTATTGAAATCATTAAGCAAACACAAATCCTTAGTCGGCCATCTATCCACCTGCCACTTGTTCTTCTTTAGAGAGTCTTGTATGAACTTGATAACATTAGCATTATCACTCTCAATGATCAGCCCTTTATACTCCAACATCCATCTTCTCAAAAATTCCTTCACCAAGAAAACTGCTTCAAGCTCTAATTGAGCAATGTCCCAATGAATTCCATTCTTCCCAAATGCACTTATAAACCTACCTTTGTGGTCTCTAAAGACAGCACCAACTCCAGCCAAATTGGAACTAAGCAAAGAA
>NW_021319682.1:13595973-13651632 GCF_001605985.2 Dendrobium catenatum | reverse complement strand
TCTAGTTTGATTATTTAAAATGTTAGTCCAATCATACGGTATGATCATAGTCGTAGTGGATGATAAATGTTTAAATTGTCATCCTAAGCTATCAACCTGGACAATCTTTAACTTGACCTATCATATTATATGAATAGGTGTATCATATAGTAAATTATGTTATTTAATATTGTACCAACCAAATTTGATTCATCCAATGATAAGTTTTATGTGTATTTTATAGTATGATTTATTATTATACAGTACGATCACAAATAACTAATCAATCAGAGCAGTTGGATGTGATGTGTATGGGAGATGTGTCACACAAAAATGTCACAAACATAAATAGCTGACATAGACATTCACAAAATAAATAACATAAAAACAAAAAAAAAATATTTATCTTTTTAATTTTCAATTATTTCTAAATCAAGCATGAATATTAATGACTCATTGTCTAATCCTCAATGAGGAAAAAGAGTCATGATTTAAGGGTTTGGTAAAGATGTTTACCAATTAATTTTCAGAAGGTACATGATGCACTTATATATCTCCCTTTGCTACATTATCTCTAATAAAATGATGTCTAATGTCTATATGCTTTGTCTGGGAGTGTTGGATTGGATTTTTAAGATACATATGGCACTAGTGTTATCACACATGACTGCTATAGTACCAACAGGGAGTCCAAAGTCAAAGATTTATTGATTAGGCCATAAGACTTTATGATTATAACTTCCTACAGTAATATATTCTATTTTAGCGGTAGATAGGGCTATAAATTATTGTTTTCTACTTGACCATGAGACTAAAGATTATCCTATGAATTGTAGGTTATGTAGGTTCTTTTTCTATCAACCCTACATCCTACAAAGTTTGAATTAGAATTTTCTATAATTTTAAAGGATAAGCTATGTCTAAGATACCAAAATTGGAGGTTTTAGGTTCCTAAAAGATATCTAAGTATTCTCTTAACTGCAATCATATGGGACTCCTTAAACTCAACTTGAAATCTATCATAAAGATAAATAATAAACATAATATTAGGTCTTATAGTAGTCAAATACAAAAGAGATCCTATAATCCCCTTATACTTCTTCTGATCTATAGTTTTTTAACTTAGATCCTTATCAAATTAAATGGTAAAGCTCATATGTATATTTATTTCCTTAGAATTTTTCATCTCATATTTTTTTTTTAAATGTCCTTGATATACTTTCCCTGACTAAGAAAAGTTCCTTCATCTCTTTGATTCACAATAAATCTAAGAAAGTAAGAAAGCTCTCCCATTATACTCATCTCAAATTCTTATACTTTTGAAAATTCATCATAAAGATTCTTATTAGTTGATCCAAATAATATGTCATCCACATAAATTTGAATAATGAGCAAATATTCTCCTATTTTTTTATAAATAGGGTGGTATTTGCACTGACCTAAACAAAGGATCTATCCAAAAGGAAGGAGCTAAGTCTTTCATACCACACTCCTTGTGCTTGCTTCAATCCATGAAATGTCTTTTTTAAATTTGTAAACATGATTAGGGCAAGTTGTATTCTCAAATATAGGGTGTTATTCTACATAAACATCTTCCTTAATAACCCCATTCAAAAAGACACTCTTAATATCCACTTAATATAATTTGAAGCCTACAATGTTAAAAAAGGCTAACAAAACTCTAGTGAATTATAACCTAGCAACATGGGTAATGGTTTCTTAAAAGTTAATTCCTTCTATTTATTTATACATCCAACTATTTAATTGAAAAAGTGATTATCTTAAAGACATCTTCCTTAACTACCAACTATTTGATTGAAAAAGTGATTATCGGGTTTTGGAAAAACTAATTTTCTTTGGAAAATTTTAATTTCTGGAATTTTAGCTCTAAAATCAAACACATCATTATGAATAATATATCACATCAGGAGATAAAAATATCATTTCTTAATTGGTTCAGATTATTAAACTTCTAATTCATCCTGATTATCATAATCAAATTCAAGAAAGAGCAACTTATGACCCCAAAGGGTTAAAATGATTTTTGATTTAGTATTTAACTATGTTAATCTAGATAAATGGATTATTATTTTCATAATTAAAATTATGATAATATAGTGATATATCTTTTCGGACAAAGAATATATCATTTAATGTTAATTATTTGAATATGATGATAATGATTGTCGAATTTGATTTTTTGAAAGATAATTAATTAAAGTTTTGAAAATTGATATAGGTTTCTAGATCTTGTACGAGCGCAATCCCTCTTAGCTAATTACATCATAGGAAAATTAAAGTTTCATATGAATACTCTTCATTAAAATAGTGAAAGAAATTTTATTTAAGATTTAAAGGCTTGATGTCAAAGAAAGTGAGCATGGAAATTCAATAAAGACTGGATAAAAATTGAACACTTATTTTTAGAGGTCAAGGGAGGAAATGTAGGAGGTAATTTAAGATTCTAAAATATTTTAGAAGCACCCACCCTATTCTAAGTGTTTGGCTTGAATTTAAATTGAAAGAGATTTTAGTTTTAATTATCAATTTTATTAGAAAGTTGAGATTTGATTCCTAGAGGTTTAGGTCTTATAGCCTGATAATGCCTCATAACCTAAATCTAAATTGGGCACTAAAAATTAGTAACCTAAAACTAGAAAATGTAATGTAGGATATGGACTTCCCTTAGCCTAAATTGGGGAGCCAGCTAAGCCACCTAGGTACTTCAAATCCATAAAGCTGGTCTTTTACGAAAGAATGGGTATGCATGTTGATTAAGTTAAGTTTAAGGAGTTGGGACTGACATCTAGAGCATATCCTAATTGACCTCTTAACATATGTTGGGTTATATAAAACTTAAAATAAAATGCTATTAAGTTTTAGGCTCATTTAAATTTGTTTCTAATGCAATCCATGTAAATTGACTCAATAAATGCTTGAAATTTGAATGAAGCAAATTTTAAAATGGATTAAAATAAATTTTATCCTAGAGATTGTATATATTATCCTTGATAGATCTTCTCCCTCATAGGCTAGATGGTTTGCCAAAACCCACAATTGGGAAGGTGCCTAACAAAGGAAAGAATATTCAATAAATTACAATAAAAACTCTTGACAGTCTTAGCTTATTTCTTAAAAGTGTTAGAATTTCTATGTTTTCTTTAAAATTTAATTTAATTGATGTAAAAAAAGTTTTGAGGATCCCTCATGAGATTCTGTTGACCTCATTTTTTTTATGAGGTCACTTGGACTAAAGAGTATTCTTGATTGAATCATTAATAATCAATTTATTTTAATATTTTACACTCCATTGATTTTTTTTTTGGTGTTGTGCCACCAGACTCGAGGAATCAGGCCTCCTAAGGATACTTAGCCCCGTAGCCCGGAGTAGTTCATCCTAGAAACTTCATCTTTGGAGTGGTTATTATGTATTAAAGGGGTAGTTGATTGATTTTATTAATTATATTAATGATTTCTAGAATTTTGATTATTTATTAAATTTTGAGAATTTTGTAGATTATTTTAATGTATAATTGAGGCATCAAAAATGAACTTTTAAACTCAAAGATATTTCTAGATTTTTGATATTTTGTTAAATATTAAACCTTTTTATGAGTAATTAGGGTTTGAGTACAATTTATTTTGAGTTATCTACAATTAGTTATTAAATTTTAAAATTTTGATTTAAGGTTGATCAGAATGTTGACTTTTTAAATTTGAATGATTGTTGGAAGTTTCATATTTTTATTAAATATTTAATCCCAAATGAAGTCCAACACATTTGAGTTTGATCAATTTGGATTTTTCTAGAATTAGTTATGATTTTTTGAAATTTAAGTAATTATTTATATTTTTGAAAATTGCTTAATTTGAGGGCTTTTAAGGATTTTGTTTCAAATGAACTCTCAGCTCTTTAAAATCAACTCCAAAGGCTAGAAAAAACCTAATGAGAGATTAACAAGTATTTAAGAATTAATAGCAAATATAAAATAATCCTAATAACCTCTGGCATTACTGGCAGTGGCGGAGTGACACGTGGTGCGCTATTGTTAGCTTATCCAAACTATGAAACATTCATTGCCTAATTAATGAAACTAAGGGTGCGGTTCACTAATCTATGTAAGCTTAGATTAACACCCGTTAGATCCTCTGCATTTTTGAATGGGTGGCTCTGGTTGAGCTCAACATAGCTTCGATCTAATGGAATCATACACGCAGTGAAGCAGAGCATGGTATGATGAAATCTCAGTTGTTGATCAGAAAATTAATGGTTGATATTTCGTACAAATGAGCCAGACTTCAAAAATGCCCTAGATAAGAGATTTTGCCTCATTCTTTTGATGCGTTTGATCATTCAAAACAAAATTTCAAACCTAAACTAAGAAAATGAACAAAAATCTTGCGGGATTAATCCCATGATTTAATAATAATATTTTGAAAATTTAAATTACTCTAAGTGTTTCTACCCAGGGTTTGAGTTTTTAGAGAATTTAACTGTTAGATCTTCGAGGTTATGGATTCTCAGAATTTGTATTCTATTAACACTTAATATTGCTGAGGACTCCATGAGCTGGAAGTTCCTGGATCAATCCTTATAATCCTTTAAATGAAAATCACTCTGATTTGCTTGGAAGTTTGCCGCCGGCGGGGTTTGACTGATAGATCTGAACTGAGGAAAGGTAGAAAAGAGTCTAGGGAACTCAAAGAAACATGAGGCGGGGGTTGAGCAGCTGAGTGTAGTGAGAGTTTTTGCAACTCAGGCTTCCAAGTTTATGATTTTGATTATAATAAATATTATTGATTACCTCTTTATTTCTCCTAGTATTGTTAGGGCATATCTATTTGTATGTTGACTAATATTTCAGGTACAACATACACTATTCTTTGAAGATTCATGGCTCAAGATTGGGTAGATTAGATTATGTTAGAAGAGTTTTTAATTTTTATTTATTTATTTTTAATTTTTACAGTCAAGTCCTATAAGGGTGTATGCTAATCTAGTTATTGTGTACACACACACACAAGGGGAGGAGAATTTATTTTAAATATTTTAATTTTTATTTACATCGTATTATATGATCAATATCATACTAGACAATTTGTTATTATAGAAATTAATTTAAATATTTTATTTATCTAAAAAAATATTTTTGAAATAAAACTAATCATATAGTACAAGCACCACATTGTAATGGACGATCTGTTATAGTTAGAAACTCCACCATTCATTAAATTAGGCAAAAAATTCAAATTTGAAAAGTTAATTTATTCGTACTACACAAACCTAATCATACTGTATGATATTTAAAATATGGAAATTTACATACATGCCACTTTGTTTCATGCTATTTACATATCTAATACCCAAAATATTAATATTACATGCATACCACCCATATACACCTTTAATATCAAATATACTACTCATATAATTCATTTTTATCATTCATATCATCCTATAAACTTTAATATTTTATTCCATGCATCCAAAGTTATTCTATAGGTGATAGGCATATATTATTAATGTTTTGGATATTAAATATGTTAATAACATAAAATAAAGTGGTATGTATGTAAATCTCCCTTTAAAATATTACCTAATTTAATTATGTGATTAGTTAATCGAATCTGGTTAGTTTTGATATTTTGATCATATTGTACGAACTGGATCATACTGTAAGATCAATAGAGATGATTTTGGTAATCCCTTAATTCATTTGGGATGAGCTGCATTTCGGTTGAACTAATCTTACGAATATGATTGGTCATTCATACTGATGATTATACAACACTTATAGGCAAAATAAATTGTTCATAATGATGTTCATACTAATAATCGTACAGTACTAACAGGTCAAATTATACACGCCGTACTGGATGATCCTACGATTGTACTATATAATATTTAACGGCTGAAATGAATTTTTAGGATTTTTTGAAGCCCTTTATTTAAGATTTCTTATAAGACTTTGTGAGTGTCTTTGGTATGCATTGAGTTTTCATTTTTCTGGAGAAAACTTAAAGAGAGAGCCTTGAAAGGGAGAGAGGAAAGGGTGGAGTTTTAGAGGGAAAAGATCCTTGTGGGATTCAAGGGAGTGTGGAGGGGGTTTCACATGATTTCTCTTGCAAGCTTGCATCTTAGTACCATCATATTCAAGGTTTATATTGAGGGAAGTTTTTGGAAGAAGAAGATCTCTTGGTGTCAAAGGACCCGGATACTCCACTACATCGGGGAAGGTGAAAGTGAATTAAGGTTCTCTACCTCACTAGGAGGGTGAAAAGGAGTCCAAGTTCTCTACCTCACCAATAAAGTGAAAAGGAGTCAAAGTTCTCTGCTTGTGAAAGGAGTACGGTCCTCTACCGCATCGAGTTGGTGGAGAAGAGTTTTTAAAGGTTTCTCTGCCTAACCGTAGGGGCTAAAAGAGAGACACTATAGTGATAGTTCAATACCCAAAGTAGGTGACTCTGGGGAGTGGATGTAGATCATGGTTTCTCCCCGATCAACTATAAAATTTGGTGTGTTTTTTTATTTTATTTGTTGTAGTTTAGTTTTCCACATTTTATTTTCTAACATAATTGCTTTATTGAAAATATATGATTGATATTATATTAATTAGATAATTATCTCCATCTTTGTAACCTTTGATAAGTGTACTAACTTTTATGATGTACATAGACCCTAAGGGGTATTTTGGTAAAAACTAGTTGACCTAGTCAACCAGGCTTGACTAGGGTCTAGGTTTAAGTCCAATGCCCTCCTAATGATGATTAGGATGCACTAGATAAGGTTTTGATGTTTAATTTAAAAAGACCAAGTTAAAGGTTAGAAAAACTTCAAAATTGTCCTTAAGGGCATTTTAGTCATTTTGAACCTTGGTCAGCTGGGGGTCAAAGTGGATCCCCCAAAAATACAATTTAATGCTTAAAAAGTTATAATAAAATGTCTGGATGTGATTAGAGGATTTGGAGAAGGCTCAAAAGTCAAGATCCACTAGGTGGTAGGTCTAGTGGCATAGGTCATAAATATTTGAAGGTTTTATAGTCTTTGGAAATAAATTTAGTTTATGGGGTTAAAAGTCTCAAAATGAGCTTAAATTTATAGGGTAGACCCTAAGGACATACCTAATCAATATAAAATTGATATATCATGAATCCATGGTCATGTAATTGGGGTTTGAAGTATTTGAAAAATCACTAGAAAAGGCTTTCAAGACATAAGCCTTTAGCATTGGAATTTTTTTTTTTATCTGGAAATATGGATTTGAGCTGGATTTTGAGTTTGAATTATTGAATTGAATTATCCAAATCATTTATGATCATTTATACGATCATAAATGATTGGATAAGATTGAAGCTAAATTGGTGGTTGCTCAAACTTTAAACTAGAATTGATATCTGGATAGGCTTGAAGTCTAGGTTTTATATAATGCTTGAATTGAATTAAGATAGGGATTAACTTGGATCTAGATTGATCTAATATTTGGATTGATCTAGGGTCTGGGTAAATCCTAGGGCCTATATTGATCTAGGGTATGGTGGATTGATCTAGGGTCTAGGTATATCTTATGGGTCTAGATTGATCTGAGATATGGATTTGTCCTAATAACCTCATTAAAAAATGAGGTCAACACCAACCTGGTCTTATTCATAATCATTATACTAAAGTGATTAATCATATTCTTAAATACCCAATTGGCTCCAACAGTACTTGAGTCCTTAGGTCTTCTAACTAACTTTGAAATATCATTGTTAATAAATTAATTCAATTTTTCCTGCATAGCTAGGATCCACAACTCATCTGATAGGGCTTGGTCTATGTTTGAAGGTTCTACCATAGAGATGAAAGCATAACGACTAACTTTCTTTTTAAGTCCATGACTAGTTCTAAATCCTACAGATAGATCTCCTAAGATAATATCCTTAGGATGACTAGATGAATATCTCTAATCTCTAGGCAAAGGGTCCCAAGAATCTACTTTCTCTTCTAGGTAAATAGACTATATTCCTTGGGTTACTTCTACCACTTCTTTTTCTAACCTAGGCTAAATAAATATATTAGATTCATCAAATACTACATGGGTGGTCTCCTCTACCATAAAGGTTCTCATATTGAAAACTCTATATGCTTTACCTTTAGATTAATATCCTAAGAAAACTCCTTCATCAGATTTAAGGTCAAATTTTCCTAAGAGAGATTTTTAATTTATCAGAATGAACACATTAATGCAAAAAATATGAAGGGGAGAGAGATTGGGTGTCATGCCTTTGAGTAATCTATAGAGTGTCTTATTTAGTTTGGATTTGACATTAACCCTCTTAGCAAGCAATATTCACTATTTCAGCCCAAAATATATAGGAAGTGAATACTTAGCTAGCATGGCTCTAGCAGCTTCTACCAGAGTTCTATTCTTTCTTATTGTAACCCAATTTTGCTGAGGGGTTCTAGGAGTTAAAAAAATAGGTTTTATTTCTAGTTCCTTATAGAATGATTCAAACCTATCATTTTAAAATTCCCCACCATGATCACTATGGATCGTTGAAGTTTTATAAATTAATTTCTTTTGAATCCATATGGAGAATGTCATAAATTCCTCAAACGATTCATTCTTATGTGATAAAACCTTAACTTAGGTAAACCTAAAGTAATTATCAACAATCACATTAAAAATTCAATAAAGGATGTTAAGCCTAAGTGAACTATCCTTAGGCACATCAAGAGGAGGGAAGGGGGTGGATTGATGAATTTAAAAACTAATTTCTTACTTCAAAATAATAATGATGATTTTCTAATGAACAAAACAAAGCATTAATCATTGATTTTCACCAAGCAAATTATCACATAATAAAAATACAGAAAAAATAAAGTGTAAAAAATAAAAAATCAGAATAAGCACACATAAATTTTATAGTGGTATGGTCAAACAATGAATTACGTCTACTCCCTAAGTATTGCACTAAAATTTAGTATAAATTTTGAATTTGACAAATTCATTAGTATTAATGATATTGTACAGTACAATCCTTATCTTACAGTATGATTAATATAAATTTTGAGTCTTAAATTTTTGCTTAAATTTTGATTGGTGGCTGGGATCTTGATTTCAACTAATCATCCTATATGATATGTACCGTATAATATAATTAGCTCAAATAGCTTTTACTATTACAATTAGTAGTTTTAATGATTTATAATTAATTGATTGTAAAGTACGACTAGTTCAGAAAATTGAACTTCTAATTTTATCACTTTGACACTCCCTTGAGTGTGTGTGTGCACGGTTATCAAATATAATCCACAAAATACGTAATTTAACTCAAGAAATATAGAAATAAGAAAAGGTAAAATTACACTCTTCTAAATACTTAATCCTATTATATCCAATCTTGAGCTGAACAATTTTGTAAAGTATACGGTGGACCTGAAATACTAGTGCATAAGAAAAATAGATATGTAATAATAATCCTAAAGTGATTTTGTAAAGTATACGGTTTTTTTATTTTTTGTGTGCTCCTCTTCTTTTTGATAATATCAAAGGGGGAGAATGTACTGTTATTTGCTTCATACTAGTGTCTTTTTATTTTTGAAATCTTTTTTTTTAAGAAAATTATTTTAGTTTTCCCTATTTTTAAAATGATTATCTTAATGATGGGGAGATTATGAGAGAAATAAAACTTAATTTGCAAATTCAACCAGTAATCTTTTTCATCATAAAAAAGGGGGAGATTGTTATGACTCATTGCTCACAAGTTTATATTTTTTATGATAACATTATGGCTCACATCTTTATGTTTCATAGTATTTTTCATTCTATACTTATTTTGTGTGTATACTAATATTTCAAAAAAATTATACTCCAGATCGTTGACGACTTCAAATCAGAATAGATTAGGGTTCATTGTAAATGGAATATATATTTTTCATTTTATTCAGTCTGAGAGAGTATGATTGTAATTGAATAAATATGCACACACACTCACACTACGAGAGTGTTTAAAATTTGCAAAAATTTTAAACTGATCGTACTGTACTAATCCATTTCATACAGGATGATTTGTTCAGTTATAAACTCCTATGAACAGTTAAACAAACTTGAAAGTTTTCATAACTGATTGTAGCA
Source organism: Dendrobium catenatum (assembly GCF_001605985.2). Taxonomy (NCBI): domain Eukaryota; kingdom Viridiplantae; phylum Streptophyta; class Magnoliopsida; order Asparagales; family Orchidaceae; genus Dendrobium; species Dendrobium catenatum. The sequence goes on along the minus strand of NW_021319682.1, from coordinate 13,641,535 downwards.
TATGATGTCATCATAGTACGTATGCCGTCCAGAGTACAAATTAGACTGAACCACTATAAAACTTATTGTTCTTCTGTTCTCTTTTATTTTTTGCATTTTTATTTTATGTACTTTAATGTTTTATGGTTGATAAATCTTTTGTGATAAAATTATAAACCAGTTTTCTAAAGTTCATCAAGAGTTTTTAAATTATAAATTCACCCCACCCCCCTCTTGGTTAGCATTAGGACATTTAGTTTTGGTTTAATAACCTAATCAAGATTAAATAAAAAATTATAACTTGAACCTGACCCATTTGTTAAATGGGTCGACCAAAATAAAAACTTTTTTGGTTCAGGTTTGATTAGGTTATCGGGTTATGTCAATAATTGACACCTCTAAGCATAAGAAACATGAGAAAAAAAACAAAAACAAAATAGTAGATTAGTCATAAATCAAATATGAATTTGAAACAGAAAATAAGAAGTACAAACAACCAACAACATGCTACTCTCACTTTTGGCATAACAAAAAGGAGGAAACAACTAAAAAAAACACTAAATTAAAATATACATCACAAAGCAAAGACATAAAAATAATATAGACACAAGCACAAAAATAGAAAAAACTAAAAATATGAAGGGTCCTGTCAGGTAAAGGTGGTGGTTGGAAGAATCATTGAATGGAGGAAAAATTTTCCCCAAACCAAGCCATATCTTTTTTGTGTTGCTGGTGCTACTCTACTACATAGTCATTGAATCGAGTATCCAACATATCAAATCTTTGAAGTAGTGTATCGTACTGGGAGGGCTACTGAATAGGTGTTAGTAATGGAGGTGGTGCTGGTGCTCGTCCTCCCTTAGCTTTCTCTGGCTCAGGATCAACACAATAAAAATTTTTGTGATGAGCGCAATGAAGAACGTCGAAGGAGTAGAAAATTGGAAGGTAAGCTGGAGATGCAGGGAATTAGAAATTATACTTAGATTTATGTGACCTAAGGAAATATTTGGGTTTCTTTTATGTATAGGATATCGAATTTAGGTAAGATTCTCAAGATATCAAATAATTAAATCAACTACCTTGAAATCAATCTCAACCATTATGAAATAAGTGGTAAGGGATAGAAGAGGCATGATATTTTTTTGATCCCTATTTTTTGGAATGATTAAAATTTTGAAGGATATGTTGTATTATTCGAGCATCTTGAACTAGGGTATTGACGTGAGGAATTTGGAAGTTGACATTCTATTCCCTTAGGGTAGTGTTAGCAAGGGTCCAGTTATAGTCAGGGTTAGAAGCTATAAGGTGAATTTTCTTGCTAGTGGCAAAAAGATGGAGGAATTCATGAAAGTCTTGGTAGGTAATTTCAACAGGCCTCCTATTGACAAAAGATTGGAGGGTAGTACCCTCACTCTTAGTTCGAAAGTTGGAAAATAATTTGAAAAGAGTTCAAAATTGAAAGGGTAGGCAAGAGTGAGAATGAAAGGAAGGGTGGTGCGACTGAAAAGAGTGAGTTCCTAGAAGTTTAGAACTTGACAATTTATGATCTTTGAGGGTGTGATCTAGCAGTCCTGTAATGATTGTATGCCTCTTTGTCAGCTGCTTTGGCAAAGCGAGGATCCACGAGTCATCGGGAAGAGCTTCTAACGAGAGCTCTCGATTGCTTTTCACTAGTCATTTCAAGGACTAAGATCTTAGGGAGAAAGGAAGAGAATTTGAAAAGAGTTGAGTGAAAAAAAAACTTGTGTTCCCTCCCTTTAAATAAAATATTGACCATATCGTACCAAGGTTGTGAAAACTAGACAGGACAATGAACCGGAAGAATGAAAAGTTCACGGTTCAATCGGATAATATATTATAACAAATTTATAATACATATTGCCCAAATTTGTAGCCCAACTAAACCTAAATTTGAAGCTCAACTAGCACAGATTCACATTCTAAACTATTTATGCAACATTTTTAGTCCCATATTATAGGAGGAGTTTGAGATTTATGCCTTAAACCCTTTATAAAGTGTGAAGTACACACTTTTTATTAAATAAATTATATGATATATTTGAGATAACTTACATGTATTATGGATTAATTAATCATCATATTTAATAAAAATATTTAAAAAAGTTAAAAGAATTTAATAAACTAAAATATATTATTAAAAATTTAATCAACAATTTTTTTTTAATAAATTGGCCAATTCTTTCCAGCTTGGTTCGATTCAGAGAATCACATTCTTGAGTTGAAGAACTTCTTTGTAGAGCCACCCAATAAACCTAGAAGACACTTGGAGGAACAGGGCAAGACACTTGCTTGGAGCAATCACATGAAACCCTCACACTACTTCTTCCTCATATACATGCTCTCCCATTCTCCTTCCTAAAGCTCTCCTAGATCCCTTCTCCAATCTTTCTTTCAAGAACACTCAATAAACAAAGACTTGAAACAAGTCTATTGAGAGAGATTAAATGCTAGGCCTCATAAAATGCCTTAGAATTAAATTCTAGCAACTCTGATCATACACTATGATCCACAATCGTATGATATGATTAGTTCAAATAATCCTGTTAGTACTATATAAAAAATAAGGTTTTGTAAGATTAGTTCAATAAATTATGATGATCATTCAATATAATTAGTTCAAATAACATGGATTACCATCTCGTATGATTGGTGACAATAAATTACCGTCCCATGAAAGATTGGGTCATACAGTATGATTGAGTCTAATCTTCCTGTAAGATCTGACTGGATCAATTAATCAAAAATCATTCTTTAATTACAGGATTAATTTAGGCAATATTTAATGATGTTGTACAATATAATCCCTATCATATGATATGATTAATACAAATTTTAAATTTTAAAATATTAACTAAATTGTGATTGGTGATTGGGATCTTAATTTAAACTGATTATCCTATACGATCTATATCGTACGGTATGATTAATTCAAATAGCTTTAATTATCATAATTAACCATTTTAATATATTTTTATTAGTTGATCGTACTGTATGATATGGATCACACAATACAATCACTTCATAAAATAGAACTTCTAATTTTGTCACTATACTACTCCCTTGAATATGTGTGTGTATGATAACCAAGTATAGTATCCACCAAATACATAATTTAACTCAAGAAATATAGAAATTAGAAAAGGTAAAATTAGAGACTCTTCCAGACACTTAATTCTATTCTACCTAATCTTGAGTTGAACAATTTTTCATAGTGTAAGGTGGACATGAAATGTTAGTGCACAAGAAAAATAGATATGTAATAATAGCAGTTAATAGGATATAACATAGTATGAATTCCAATAATGTTTGTTATTGTCAAAATCATATGTGTTTTATTTATTTTGAATCTGACTTTAACCCTATCAAGAACATAGCAAGAATATTCAATGCTTCAATACAAAAATATCTAGGAAGTGAATACTCAACTGGCATGGCTCTAGTAGCTTCTATTAAAGTTCTATTCTTTCTTTCAGCAACCCCATTATGTTGAGGGGTTCTAGGAGTTAAAAAATAATGAGCTCCTTATAGAATGATTCAAAACTATCATTTTCATATTCTTCACCATGATCTCTATGGATAGATGAAATTTTACAACCTACTTTCTTCTGAATCCTTGTGGAGAATGCCCTAAATTCCTCAAATAATTCATTCTTATGAGATAAAACCTTAACTTAGGTAAATCTAGAGTAATCATCAATAATCACATATCTATATATTTTCCCACCTAAGTTGGTAGTATTGTTTGGTCCAAACAAGTCCATGTGAAGGATTTCTAAAGATCTATAAGTAGCAATATCCTTGATTGAATGAAATGAAGATTTGATTTATTTTCTTAATTGACATGCATCACAAAGGTGATCCTTAGAGTATTCTAATTTAGGTATGCCTCTAACTAGGTCTTTTTGGGTTATCTTTCTAAGTGTTTTCTTACTTGCATGACATCCTCTCCTATGCCATAGTCAGGATTCATCAACAATCGTTTTCAGACATAAAGAATTAGTATATTCAATATAATTCAAGTCAAGCATATAAACATTATTCATTTTTTTACATTCTAAAATAACATTTTCATTTAAGTTGGTTAAACATCTAGTAGATAAAACTTTAATATCAAATAAGTTGTAACACAATTGACTGATACTAAGCAAGTTATGTCTCAGAGCATCTAGTAGTAAAATATTTTTAATAATAAAATTTCTAATCTTACTCAAACCTACAACTTTCCTGGTGATATTATCTCTAAGTGTAACTTTTCCTCATACCTTGCCCTCTAGTGAGATGAATTACTTCATATCTTTGGTCATGTGTCATGAGCATCCGTTGTCTAGGTATCACATGTTCTCAGTTGGTCTTTATGAGAGCACCCCTACAATGTTAATCACATGTTAGATTTGAGAACCTAAGTGAGTTTGGGTTCCACCTTATGCTTAGATGAATGACTTACATGCATTATATACTGTGATGCACGTAATCTAGGCCTCTACACAAAAAATCTTCTATGGTGTATTATGTAAGTGTGGGCAACATGAACTAGCATACCATAAGAAAGACACCTAAATATTGGGAATGGGTTTACAAGTATATATTGGGGGTTATGCTTCTTCTTAGGGGAATGCAATACATGATTTATCCTAGGTTGTGGCTATATATGCGTAGGCCTATGTGTGTCTTACTGTAATCAATCAAATCTTATTTTTAAGGCATTAGTTTTACTTATCTTAGCTGCCAATTTTTATAATATATTATTCCTACTAGTTTTTAAATAATTTATAGCTATATTTAATCTATTAAATGTATTATTTAGCTCAATATGATCATACTTCAAGGATTCATATGCATTATTTAAGTCAATATGCTTTTTATTTAATGCATCAAACGCATTGGATAAAGATAAGTGTTCTTTATCTAATACAGAATGCTCAATTCAAAAATCATAATGCTCCTTTTATAAAGTAGAAAAATCAGAGTTCAAAGTAGCATACATTTTCTTTAACTTCCTAAATGAATCAGGAATTTTTTTAGAAATAATAAATAATTCATCATAGGATAGTTGACATACCTCTTCTTAATTAGATTGATCAAGAATATCATTAATTATGAGACATTGATTATTTACCTCCTCCTCTGCTTTCTATTCCAGTGTTTCTAAGGCAGAATCAGCCCAAAAATCCTTCTACATCCTATTCTTTCCTTTCCTGAAGTTTACCTTTACATCACACTTCTTCTTACTCAGATGAGTTTTAAAATTGGGCAATCAGATATCAGTTGCCCTAGCTTCTTATAGTCAAAATAGATTGTGTCAGATGAAGCTTTAAAATTTCTACTACTTTTACCTTTACTCAATTTCTAATGACACTTGTGTTTTCTTTTTAGAAAGCTTTTGAAATGTCAAGTCATCATCCTTCTCATGTAAAGACCAGTTGTTGTCCGAGTAATTGGCTTTCAAAACCACAACTGTCTCTTTTTTGTTATCAACTACATTAAGTAATCTTTTACTCATGCCTTGCTTGTAGGCAATGAGTGAGAAAATAATTCTATCAATAAAATACATATTTAGATATTTAGATTTAGATATTACCGTAACCATTGCATCATAAGCACAAGGTAGATAGTGTAGGATTTTGTTGACCTTTTCAGATTTAGATTCTTTTCTACCTAGAGCATGCAGAATGCCACTATCTGAGTTAATCTAATATGTATTTAAAAAAATTACCTCATTTGGTTTCATACAAAATATTTCATAGACATTATATAAAATATTTAATTTAGATTGTTTGACCTCATTAATACCCTCATATGTGATGCATAGTCTATCCCATATATCTTTCCCAATTTTATATGTAGACACTCTCATATAATTAATGCACAAGAAAAATAATTCAAGCACTTTGCATTTAATTGAGTACGATCTCTATCCTTGTTACTCCATTCATTGAAGGGTGTTTCTACCTTGATTCTATTAACTAAATGAAAAGGTGTAGAATAACTATCTTGAATTAAATAACACATGTAATAATCAATATATTGTACAAATATTGACATGCGTATTTTTCAAAAATCAAAGGGATTGTTATCAAACAAAGGTGGACGGGTTATAGAATAACACTTCGTAGTATATAATTTTTGATGGAGAATGTTAAGCCTTGTTGAACTATCCTTAGGCACACCAACAGGTAGGGGGTGAATTGATTGCTTTAAAAATTCTGTAAAAGAAAATATTTCTTTTGAGATATTCAACAACTTAAAATAAATAATGTTATCACCCAATGCATAAGCAAACTAACAAAATAAAAATATAACAATGGTGATTATAATTTACTCAATCAGTATATAATCAAACAAAAATTTTTTCAACCATGTAATTTTAAAGAAAAATAAATTATAAAAAAGTAAGATATAGAAAAGTAAAAATCATTATGAACACACCTGAATTTTATAGTAGTTTAGTCCAATAATGACCGATGTCCACTCCTCAGAGTCCTCCTCTCTAGAGGAAACAAGATAGAAGCATAATTAAAGCAACCGTACAGAATCCCCTCGCACATAACCTCTCCTTTTTCTTTCCCAAAGCTCTCCAAGATCTCTCTCAAAGCTCTCTTTCTAGAAATACCAATAACTAAAAGACTTGAAATAAGTCTATTAAGAGAGCTTAAATACAAGGCTTCATGCAAACCCTAATAATTTAATTCTGTAGACACTGATTGTACAATATGATCACACATCGTACAATACTTTTAGTTCTAATAGGACTGTTAGTACTATACAAAGAACAAGATGTTGTATGATGAGTTCAAGTGTTTGAGATGATTACATGTATAATATAAGACATCAACCAGTTCGATTAGTTTAATCAAATTAATGAATAGATGCAAATTTCTCTCCAAATAATAACATATGAATCTCCTACTACTGGTGGTGCTCCACCACATTAATGTCGAAGTGAGTCTTACACTGATCAAAAATCTAAATCAATATCTCATATTGAGAAGGCTGGTGTACAAATGTCGGTGCTAGAGCTGATGTTGGATCTTCTTCTGCTTCCTCTAGCTCGAGGTCCACATAATGAAAATTTTAGTGATCATCACTATGAAGAATGTGGAAGGAACTATTTAAATAGAAGATTGGAAGGTGATCTGGTGTTGTAGAGAATTTAGGGCTGTCAAAATTAGGTTGTGGGTCGGGTTTGGGTACAACCTGAAATTGACCCGACACTATTCAACCCAACCCGAATGTGATTTATTTTTTAAATGGGTCATTTGTCCAAACCCGAACCCAACCGCTTTGAGTCCGGGTCAACCTGGACCCGACTCACTACGAGTATATTTTACTAATTTTTTTATTTAATTTGATTTATTTAAACCTATATCAAATTAATGTAAGATTTACTTCAATCAATTTAAAATAAATCAAGCTTAATATGGGAAATAATGTTTATTATTTTTTAGAAATATCATTTATTTATTTCATAAAAATCTTTTAAAACCCTCCTAAATTAATTAAAAATAGGTCAAATCGGGTTGATTTAAGGTTCCCGGGTCAACTCGAACCTGACCAAAATTTACAAATGGGTCAAAATCCCTAACCCGAACCTGACCCGGATTGGGTTTGGGTTGACCCAAACCTAAAACTTTTGGGTCAGGTTTGAGTTTTTGGGTCGGTTCAAATATTGACACCCCTAAGGGAATTAGAGATTGTATTTGGATTCTAGAACAAAGGCAATGATGTGACCTAATGCTAGATTTGGCTCTCTTATTTTTTGAGATCTCTAATACTGATAAGGTTTTTAAGGTATCAAAGAATCATATAAGCTACATTGAAATCAATTTTAGCTATTATAAAATAGGAAGAGAGGGATATAAGAGGTGTGATTTTTATTTGATCCCCAACGTATGAAATGATTGGATTGTGAAGGGTATGTTGAATAATTTGAGCATCTTGAACTAGTGCGTTAACATAAGGAATTTGATAATTTGTTGAGGGTGGTTTTGACAGGGATCCAGTTATAGTCATAGAGAAATGCTAAAGAATGAACTTTTTCATCGGTGGTAGAAAACTTTAGGATTTGGTCAAAGTCTTGATAGGTGATCTCTATGGGCCTTCTATTGTTATAAGATTAAAGGGCAGTGCCCTCACTGTTTATATGAAGGCTAGTAAAAAATTCTAAGAGGAGTTCAGAGTTCAATGGGAAGGCATGAGTAAGAATGAATTGAAGGGTAGTGCGACAAAAAGAGATAGGGTACCTAGAAGTTCATGACTTCCTGATTTATGATTTTGGAAGGGGTGATCCCGATAGACTTATAATGATGATAGGCTTCTTCATTAGCCACTTCAGGGAAGCGAGGATCAACGAGACATGGGGAAGAACTTCATATGAGAGCCATTGAGCTCTTTCCACTAGCCATTGCAAATAGTAGAAACTTATAGAAGAACAAAGAAGGATTTAAATGATTGTAGTGAAGAAAAACCTTTTTTTCCTCCCTTTAAATAAAAAGTGGCCATAACATATAGTACAATGTATGTCATTTAATTTGTCCAGTAGAAGATAAGATTAGAGAAAGTCGCCTTAGATGGTTTGGTCACATAAAACGACGGCCTTGCAATGACCCGGTTAGGAGAGTAGAGGTATTAGATTTGACTTATGTTAAGAAAGGTAGGGGTAGACCTAAAAAGACTTGTTTAGAAAATATTAGGAATGACCTTTCTTTATTAGATTTAAACGAGAATTTGACTTTTAATAGGACACAATGGAGAAAAAGGATTCATGTAGCTGACCCCACGTAGTGGGATAAAGGCTTGATGTTGTTGTTGTTGTTGTTGTTGTTGGTTAATAAAAAACTTTGGTCTTATTATATAGTACAGTCAGAATCATATTGGATGATCATTACGAAAATGGTTATCCCGAGGCATTAGCCTGGATGATCTTTGATTGGCCATATCGTACACTACGAACAGGTGTTTATACAATATGATGTAATATTTATTATCATACCATCCAAATTAAATATTTACAATGATGAGTGCCAAGTATCATACAATTATAATAATTTTTTTAATAGCTGATCGTATAGTGCGATATGGATAGTACAATACAATTAGTTCAAAAAATTGCACTTCTAATTTTCTCACTATCTCACTCTCATGAGTGCGTTTATGCATAGTAACAAAGTTTAATATCCACCAGATACATGCCATTGACTCAAGAAATATATAAATAAATAAAAGTAAAAAATTTGATTCTTCAAGACACTTAACCCTATTCTATCCAGTCTTGAGTTGATCATTTTGTGTGGTGTACGGTAGACCTAAAATGTTAGTGCATAGGAAACAAATATGTAGTAATAATAATAATAACAGAAGATAACATAGTGGAAAAAAGAATAATGATTGTTATCATCAAAATAATAAGACTTGGGTCCATATTTGCAACATGTTTATTATTGCAATTCTCATATCTCATCAATTGATCTAGGTGCTACTTTGAATCCTAACCAGGACAATTTGTTGGTATCCCCTAAAACTAATGAGGAGATTAAAGAAATTATTTTTTCCCCACTAGCCTCTTATGCCCCTAGACCAGATATGTACTCTTTTGAATTTTATAGAAAAAATTAGATTCTTATCTGTGTACAAGGGTACAAGGGTATCAAATACATCTTCTAAAATACTTATCTAAATAAAATAGTTAAGGCTACTGCCATTTCCTTAATTCCAAAACTCAGTCATGCCATTAATGTTATAGATTACATGCCTATCTCACAATACAACATTTTTTATAAAATTATAGCAAAAATATTGCTAATAAGCTCAAACCCATGATGGTTGATCTTATTAATTATACTAAAATAAGATTTATCCAGGGGAGATTTCCTGTAATAATAAAGTTTTTGCATATGAAATTCCTAAAGAACTAAGAAAAGGGGGATCAAAAGGCATTTTGTGCTAATATTTATATCTACAAGGCATTTGATTCAATATCCAAGGAACTCATACTTGGGAGACTTGATACAAAGGGGATGCCTTTGTAATTGATTTCTTAGATTAGAGCTTGTTTTTCATATGTGCATTTCTCTGTTTTGCTTAATGGTGGGCTAGATGGTTATTTCTCCTCTTCCTCCAGCCTGAGATAGGAGTGTCCCTTATCTCCATATCTTTTCTACTTTTTCATGGTTGCTCTTTTCAGTTTTCTGCAATCTACTTCCTCGACAGACTTTGATCATGTCATCACTGTTAAGAACCTCAACTTTACTCATCTACTTTATACTGATGATCTATTTATAATTATAAAATAATCTTTGCATAATATATATGCACTTAATGACATTATATCTACCTTCACGTCCTACTTTGGCCTCCAAATTAACTAACCCAAAAGTTCTATTATCCTCTTTAATGATACTCCTTAGGAGATTAAGATTTGTAATTTATTACATATACATTTACTTATGGAGTTCTTCATCTATTTGGATCTTCCAATCTCTCATAAAAGGCTCCAAATCTCCCATTTTGATTTATTAACTAACAAAATTGCCTCTTTGCTCTTGAGATGTAAGGCACATTTGCTCTCTTTTGCAGGTAGGTTGTAAATTTTAAAGTTTAGTATTTAGAATTCTATAACTTACATGATTAGAGGATCTATAATTCCAAAACATTGATTAAACATATTGAAAAAATGTACAAAATTTCTTTTTCATAGGGATTCTACCTGTAAGAAAATACACCTTATTTCTTGGAAGAATACTTTTCTTCCAAAACGATGTTGTGGTCTTGGTATGCCAAGTTCTGAGGCTCTATATTTACTTATGATAGTTCCCTAATTATCAAGTTATATAACTCTAATAGCCTTCTTACATGCTGATGTAAGGCTAAGAATAGTTCTCCTTGGAATTATTATACCTTAGGATGTTTAGTTTTCTAGAAATATATTCATCAGTTAGCTGTTAATTCTTCATCACTTTTTACATTTATCACTATTCCCCTAAGCTCTTCTTCCATGATCTGGGACCATTGGTGCAATGGGAAGAGTTTGGTGGATTTGTTTGGAAAGGAGTTAATCTTCATTCTTCAATTCCTGTAGCTCAGTTAATGATTCCATGGATGGTTTATATTGGAAGTTGTCGCTCTCCCTCTCTCCCAATATAATTCAAATGATTCAAACTATACCCAGTTTGGATAATTCTGATATTGTTCTTAGGGTTAATCATGGTGATTCCCCTTCATTCAATTCTATATATGCTTCCTTCTATTCAAATCTTCCATTGGTTATTTGTGGAAAATTTGTTTGGAATAAAAAATTAGCTCTAAAGGTTTCTATTGACATATGGCTTGCTCTAGCTAGGTGTCTAAAAACCACTGATGTGCTATTTAAGAGAGGTTTTCTGGTGAATCTACACTATTGCTTATGCAATCATGGGAATGAGGGTGAGTCATATTTATTTTTTGAATGTGATTTTTCTTTTGTTGTTATTTCTGTTTTAATTCCCTTAGTTTTAGTATTTCTTTTAAGGCCAAATATCAATTAGATTTATGAGTTTATTAGGGAGGAATTTTGAGCATAAGTTGCATAAAAGGTTCTACTTTCTTGTTATTTGTTGCTACTTATTATTTTTATGGAAAGAGAGGAATGCTAGAAGGTTTGAGGATCACATTTTCTCCATATCTACATTTTCTTATAACATTAAGTTTGGAGTTTGTGCTAAGATTAATGGTAAGAATTATAAGCTGCTAGTTCAGAACTTGTTGTGATGACTTCTCGGGTATGGAATGAGGTGGATATTCTACATGAATTTTGTTATTTTTTGCTGTTGTCATATATTTCTCTTATATTTTCACAATGATACTTGTCAATTTTCCTTCATCGCAGCATAAATTCGATTAACTGGGGGGTATACAAAATAGGCTTATATTAAAACTGATATATTTCGACTCCTTTTTTTTTTTTTTACCTTTTGATTACACGATGTTGAATGATGTTATAATGAGATCTTCCCTATGATGGCCATTTCAGCAACCTGCATTTATTTGATGGAAAATTCAATAATTTGGGGAAATCCTTTGATGAATTGCCTACTTCAAGATCTCCCCTAAGAAGTCCTTTTCATCAACTACCTTTATTGGATGGAAATTTCAACAACAAGGGGAAACCCTTGGTTCATGTGCCTTTAGTTTAATTCTACTATGCACCTTCTGCATTCTAAGACCAACATTCATACTTCTAATTATAGGTTTTTGTTGTTTCAATTGTAATGCCTTAGTTTTCGTTGGGAGCTATTAATGTTGACGGCGCTCGTTCTATTTGTTCCTCTTTATGTAATATCCTTTTTAGTCAATGAATATAGACTTTGCTCCTAATTTCCAAAAAAAAAAAAAATAAAGTTAAATCCAAATGGATACCAGTAGCCCCACGTAGGGGCGTAAACAAGTCAAGTTGAGCTCGAGCAACTTGAGCTTGACTCGTGAGCCAAATCCTAAGCTCGAACTCCAATCGAGCTCAAGCTCGACTTGTCCCATTATGAACAAGCTCTCGAGCCTTCCATGGTCTAGTCCGCTTTCCGGTCATTCTTGATCCCTCTTTGGATGCCTTCCATGTAGTTTTGCGGTCCGATCCGCCTCCGGTTGCAAATCATTATCATCTTCCATGAGCAGCATCCAACATGCAAAAGGAGGACTTTTGAAATTTGAGGCAGTCAATTTGAAAAATGCTATAGGTATTAATTAATGCTTATTAATATCTTTTTAGCTTACAACTTCTTTATTTTACAAATATATATATATATATATATATATAATAGCAATTTAATTATTTAATTTTTAAAATATTCTAATTTAATAAAAATAAAATTATTTAAAAAATATTAATAATGATTTGACTGGCTCAAGTTAGAACTCTAATTCGATAAGTTTGGCTCAAGTATAAACTCGACTCAAATTAGAACTGACGAACTCATTGTTTAATCAAATTTGAGCAGACTCGCGATGATCTGGCTCACGATTCTTTTGTTTTTTTTTTTTGAAGAAAGCCGAACCTAAATTAACTATAAAAAATAAAGAGCAACTACAAATTAGATTCCTCCTTCAAAATATTAAAAAATGAAGGAGGAACCTTATTCTCAGAGCAATCATCCCAAGTAAAGCTACTCACTAAAGCATAGTTAGCACATAAGTTTGCTAACTTATTGCAATCTGTACTAATGCAATTCAAAATAACAAAATGAAAGTTTGCAAGAAATTCCATACCATCATCATTGAATTCCCCATTATTCCAAGCCTTTTTGAAGTAAGAAATGATGTTTGAGTTATCACCTTCAATGAAAAGACCATCGAATTTGAGCATCCAATCCTTGATCTCCTCTTTGATTGAATTAATGGCAAGTAACTCCAATTGATCTATATCCCAATGTATGAATGATTTACCATAAGCATATAGGAATCTACCTTTACTGTCCCTGAAAACAGCCGCTATACCAGCCTTGTAAGATGACAGAAGAGATGCATCTACATTAACTTTTAGCCAATTGGGTAGAGGAGGATGCCAAGCATTAGACAATCTTAACGACTGATTAACATCCCAAAAGCCCAAATTAAAGTGGCTAAAACTGTTAGAGACCGAAGCTTGAGAAATGGCTTCTGAGGCTATAAAGCTGGAGTTATCTTTGACACCACCATGTATCCTCTTGTTTCTACTTTTCCACGATAGAAACACAATAATACAATATAGTTTAACCATCATACCTTTCCTGGAAACATTAGATTCTAGCCAACTAATACATTGTTCACTGGAATTGAACAATGGAATCCCGAAACCCCAATGGTTTAAATGATAAATAATATCTTTGAGCTTACAACAACCACACAAAATATGATTCACATCTTCAATAGTCTCACAGCCTCTTGGACAGTTAGCATTTTGAACAAGCCTTCTATAACATAAAAATGCACAGAAGGAATAGAATTCCTTTTCAATCTCCACCAAAAAGTCTTAACCCGAGCATTTAACTTTGCTTTCTTGATCCACTTCCACAATAGATCATTATTTATTCCAATAGCCTCTGATTTCCTGATTAACCCAGGAATTGTCATTCCAGATTTTTGATTGATCAGCACCAAGAAATCAGCCTTCTTTTCTTGGGATATTTGAATCTGCATGATAATATCAATAAGCTCCTTGCCAAAATACTTACTCAGATTATGTTCATTCCATTTGCCATCCAGAATAAATTCTTCAACAAGAACCGGGTTATCATCTATTGGAGTAACAAATGTAGGCCACATGTTAATACATTTATCTAGTATCCAATTGTCTTTGATAGCATCCACAGATCTTCAATTAACAATTTCCCATTTTACAATAGGATTAAGCATTTTAAATCCTTCACTCAGTATTTTAAATGCAGCAGAATTACTTCCTCTATTGTTGCCTTTCTGCAATATATCACCATATTTTCCTGCCATTACTGAGTATAAAAGAGATTGATCATCTTGAATGAATCTCCACACTAATCTAGCATGCAAATCAGGAGTTTTAGATATGTTAGAATGTATCCCACGACCTTCATACTGAATCGGTTTACACATATCAACCCAGTTCACATAATGCAATCCCTTGGATCCATTTTTCTTATTCTAGATGAATTCTCTGCATATTTTATACAGACCAGCCAGCACCTTTTTAGGTACTAATGAATGAGTCATGTGAAAGATAGGAAGTGCTAGCAACACTGATTTTACCAGAATAATCTTGCCCATAAGTGATAAGCATTTGCTACCCCACTGATTGAGCTTATTCAAAGCTTTATCAATGATAAATTGAAAATCCTCCCTCTTGAGTCTCTTCAAAGCCATCTTCAACCCAAGGTAATTGAATTCTTTGACATATTTAAAGCCCATAATTTTAGATAAACATCTCTTCCTTCTTCTCTCCACATGTTTTCAAAACATAATTAGAGATTTGCTGTAATTGATTTTTTGCTCCGTCCATTCACAAAAATTATGTAGAATTTTCTTCATTCCCAAAACCTCCTTCCTATTAGCTTTGGAAAACATTATGAAATCATCTGCATACATTAAATGGGAGATACAAGGTCCCTATGGACAAATCTTAATACCACAAGAGCTATGAAAAAAAGCATTAAAAAGAAGTTGTGAGCAAAGAATAAAAAGGATGGGAGATAAGGGACAACCTTGCCGAAAACCGCTCCTAGCATGGATCCAATTTGAACAATTACCATTAATAATAATGGAGAACATAGGATCTTCAACACATTCCATGATAAGCTCAGAAATTTAAGGTGGAAATTTAAAGTACTCCAATACTCTTCTAAGAGAAGGCCAAGCCATTGAATCATAGGCTTGCTCCATATCAACTTTAAAGGAAACAAGGCCCTTAGTAGCTTTGGAAATTCTAAGTTTGTGGAAGATTTCTTGTGCAACCAATATGTGATCCGAGGCTATTCTAGCCAAATGTCTTTCAACCAATTGAAAAGGAGAACTTAAAGCAGTCGTATTAACAAAGCACCTATCCAATCTTTCAAGGATTCTAGCACCACCAACCTTGTTATTGCACTAAGTAAATCTAGGACCGATAAATCCAACTTAATGAAGATCATTGTAGAGCAAGCACTCTTCCATCTCCCTTGATCCTTGATGATAAACAAATCGTCTACCACCCAATTTGTCTTCTTTGCACATAAGATAATTAAAATCTCCACCAACTACCATAGGAAGATCACAATTGGAATATTTATCTAACATATTCCATAAATATCTTCTCTTGCTCACTTCAGTGCTCCCATAAATTGTGATTACTTTCCAGCTTACATTATTGAACATTTTGAGTTCACCAAGCACCATTTGTGTAGAACTATCCTCCACTGAGAACATAACTGAATTAGTATTCCACAAAATCAGTAAACCACCCGATAGCCCAGAAGACGGGACACAGTTGAAGTCCCAACTGCTACCAATCAAGGCATCAACTTCATTTCAATTATTTTGGTTTCAACCAAACCCACAAAACACACACCATTATTTTTCACAAACTCCTTTAGGTAGAGAGAAGCACTTCTCTTCCTTGCTCCCCTACAATTCCAAAAACATATGGAATGAATTAAAATGGATTATGGGGATTACTCCCCAAATTATTTTTTCCTTCCATCTCCATTCTACGGCTTCTTGTAGTTAATAGGTCCCAGATCTCTAAGCTGCTTCGGTCTCTTCTTTTTAGTGGATTGAGTAGATCCCTCAATCCCATTAATCCCTCCATAGGCAGAATCTTTGCAAACTGACTCAGCTTCTAACATAATCTTCTTATTATCTTCGATCTCTATGGATTCCTTGACTTCTTTTACAGCAATTCCTCCACCCAGATTATCAACCAATGATGGTTTCATTAATTCCCCTTCTTCCAAGTCCTCCATAGCATTAAAGCTATTATTAACAGCTATTTTGGAAACTTTCTCCAATGTGCCACCTTCTTTAAACTTCTCAGCTGTACCATATGCATTACTTTGTTCTGCTATATTTTGATCTACCAAGCCAGAGACTTCATTTGGTTCTTTCTTTACAGCAACATACTGCTTTGGTTGAGTCATTTTGCTGATTTTATTCACCTGGGCAATTCTTCTATTGTTCCAGTTTTTGCTGAAATTCTTCTTCCCATAGTTAACCATCATCTAAGGTCCATATCCCTCAGAATTGTTCTCCTCATCTCCTAGCGTTTGATTGTCTTCCAATGCTTCCTTTTCAATCATGCTCTTTGACATATCCTTCTTCATCAGTAAAGATTTATCCCTGTTCAACAAAAAACTATTGGCACACTCAGTCTTGTTATGATCGATCTTCCCGCATTCAAAGCAAAGGTTATGGAACCTTTCATACTCTATTTTCTGGAAAAAATTGCCTTCTTCACCCTTACCCACACACCTGTAGGTAGTTTATCATTCAAATTGATTCGAACACATACCCGACCAAACTCACTTCTCGACCATTGGAACATATTACCATCTAGTAAATATGGCTTCCCCACCATTGAAGCTATGCGACAGATGTTTATTTCATCCCAGCAGAATAGTGGTAAATTTGGCAATCTGATCCATATTGGAGCTGATAGGCCTTCAAGAGTATTAGGATCAAACCTTTGAGTCCATCTCTCTATTCCAACAATGTTTTCGTTGACAAACCAGGGACCATTAGTGAGAACTGCTTCCATATGCTCTGTTTCAAAAAACGAACATAATACCCAACCTTTTCCCAGGATGGTAAGATGAAATTTGTCGAATTGTTCCCATTGTTTCCTCAATTCATAGCTAATTGAAGAAAATGGTGTATCTCCTCCAAAAATTTTGACCACCAAAGATTTGTTCAGTTTATTAGAATTCTCACAAACTTTCTCCATATGAAGTTTGATAGTACATCCATCTTCGGCAATGCAATTACCGAAATCCAGATCAGTAACTTTAATGTTTTTATTTCTAGACCAAGCATTCTGAAGGCTACCAGAATTCGGTCTTATGGGAAATTCCTCAAGCACCTCTACGCACCTCCCAAGTTCTCCAGTAGCGCAAGCACGCACTTCCTCCAGGTCCAACATTGAATTACATTCTCCTACAATGTTCTTCTTCACTACAAAACACTCTGGTTCATTCACAACAATAGTCTTTCTCAAAAGAGTATCAGAATTCACCATAATTTACGCCTCCTTCCCAACCTCTGTGGATATGGTTTCCAAAGTAGAACTTGGAATCATAACAATTTCCTTCTCTTTCTATTTCTTGAACAGCAAAATAGAATTTTCCAGATTATCCTCCAATAGTTTGCTTTTACCATTACCAGGTACTTCCATGGATTGTTTCTTCAACATCTGCCCTCCTTCATTAATGATCAATGGCTTGTTCTCAAAAGCTGCAGTTTTCATTCCAGGGTAATAACTTGGTTTTCCATCCCCAAAAGCCGGTGGGGACAAAGAAACATCACGAGCACCTCCAACGATTAGCCGACCCGACGATCGTCTATCATCCGAGTGACAGCCGGCCACAGATGGCCGGCGACCTTCCGTCGTCATCCTTCCGACGACGAAGCCGCGAAATCAGACTAACAGAAATTTCAATTCCCAGAGACTCTCTCTACTTTCTCTCACTAACATGTTTATCTTCTGATTATTTAGATGATCCGGCTCACGATTCGACAACGGCTTTCTTCCACCCCTAACCCTAGGCCTCTCTTGTCAATTTTGTAAATAGAAAAGAGCCCTTCCAGCTCTTAATTTAGAAGTGAAAAAATAGCAGCCCCATTCTGTCAGTTTTGGGAGAAATTATTCTGTGCAGAATCCGGTTATAGAGTTGTGTTCGGATGCCAGCAAAATCATTACGCGTGGCGTGCTTACGTGGAAAGTTAGGATATTCATTTGACTTCTTATCCGACCAGTTTGTCTTTACGGACTTACTACAGACAAAGAGAAATCCGCAACAAATAAGCAGTAATTAAGCAGAAAATGCGCAACATATACACAACAAATACTTAATAAATACGCAAAAATACTCAATCAATAATCACTTTTTACGCAACGAATACGCAATAAATACTCAATCAATACGCAAGTCAAATAAATATTGCGGACTTTTAACTTTCCAAGTAAGCATCCGAACGAACTTTTTACGTACTCTACATCCGATCGTAGTAAAAAAAAACGGGGAGAAAAACTCGGTACCCCATTTTTTTTGCGTAGCACCGTCGATGCTTCTTGCATCCGGTCAACCCCAACCAAATAAAAATTCCATCCGAACACAGCTCTACATTCCGCACAGAATAATTTCTCTGGACGTCGAAGCAAAGAAAA
Source organism: Dendrobium catenatum (assembly GCF_001605985.2). Lineage (NCBI taxonomy): Eukaryota > Viridiplantae > Streptophyta > Magnoliopsida > Asparagales > Orchidaceae > Dendrobium > Dendrobium catenatum. The sequence continues at coordinate 13,622,706 of NW_021319682.1, read as the reverse complement.
CTCACCCGCGTGAACGCAACAGGTTCCTACTCCGCTTAGCTTGGAGGAATCGAAGCAAGGTCAGCTCGGTTGCACGCCAAAGCTCCACGGATGCTCCTCACTCACTCCCAAGTTGCACGCCAATGCCCCATGGATACTCCTCACTCGAACCCCCTCGAGTGAACTCTCTCGCTCAGTTCTCTATGGAAGAACCCAATGCACGCCAAGCTGCTCTAGTTTCTCCCTAGAAGAACCTAAAACAAGAGTACGTGACTGATTTGTATTAGAAGTTTCAAGAATAAGGAGAAGAAGCGCACCCAGGGCACATGAATCTCCCCTTGTCCCGCTCAATTCGGCCCAGGTATACTGCCCTTTTTTTGCTTTCTAAAAACTGTAGGGAAGGGAAAGTCCTTCAGGCACCTATTTCATTAGAGATTAATGAAGAGATGCGTTCCCTACTACCCTTGATAGCTCTAGTTGTCGTTAATTGCAAGAGAACATTAGACAAGGCAGTGTGCTAACAGTTGCTTAATTTCAGCCATTTGATCCAACTTTGCTTGATTTGGAAGGCTGGGTGGGTGCAGGTTAAACAAAATGAACCGAGTTGGCCTTGAATGATTCAATTTGGGTTAAATTTGACTAGATTTGAATGCAATTTGGTCTGATTGGACCCAGATTAATAAATTTAATGTCAAATTAAATAAAATAATTAATTAAATTGAGTCAGATTAATATTACTTAGCCAAATTTTATTAGATTGAACTACTTCTAGTCAAAATTTATCTGAAATTTGAATTTTTTTAATAAAATTAGGCAGAATCAATTAAAAAATTTAGTCAAAAAAGGTTTTGTGAACCTCATTTCAAAAGAATGAGGTCAACATCAATACAAACTTCTATTCCTCTGTATTTCCCAATGCCTAGCCAAATACCTTTTTTTTATAAACTTTAATAAATTGACAAATAACTTAAAATCAATTTAGGGCATAATCTTTTCTTAAAAATAAGAATTATCGATCTCAAGCAAAATTTAATAATAATATATGGTCTTTTTGTGTCTTTTAGAAGAGATACATGATTAAGCAAGCAAGTGACCAAAACTATGAAGTACTGGTACATATTCATAACATAGCTTATCAAATATGCTTAGCAAAAGTGACTACATTGCTTAAGGATAGATAAGTTTGCATTGCATACCATAATACTTAGGATAGAGCTTTTTACACATGCATAAATTTTAGTACGCCTTGTGGTACACATGCATGAATTTTAGTACACCTTGTGGTTGTCCATTATGCTAGGTAGCCACAGTTCTAACCTTAATAGGATTATATGTTCACTTGAATAGCTTTGATTGTATATAATTGGACTATTCTATTCACTTTGTATCATGCGTAAAGCTTTATGTGTAATTATATATATCACTAGAGATTATAAGTTCTGCATCCTTTCAAATTTATCATTTAGAATTCTCTATCTATGAGATCTAAGTTTTTCTTCCTCAGTTTCAAACAATTAACTTTGGACAATGCAATTCATGATTGTTGATAATCTGTTTCATAACAGTGTTATGTCAACTACTTTCTTAGTTAAATAATTTCAAACTTGATAATCTGAGAATAATTGACTCGTGAAGTCTTGACAAAAGTTATTACTATATTTTTCTTGTATTTCTTCCCCCTCACCTATTCCCCTTTTGAGCTCATTGTATTCAGTCTTTTGATGAAAATTTCAACAAATAAGACTTTGAGATTACTAATCGGGGATTTGAAACAATCACTTAGTGAGAGGGGCTTGAGAAAAACCTAAAAAGGAGATTGATGACAACTTTAGTCCTCTAAGAGATTAATACACATTGTCTAAAAAATTAATTATAAATCTGCATTCTCTTTGTTAAATAAAAAATATTTCTCATTTTTTTCTCAATCTTATCCAATTTTATCCAATTTTTCTTATTTTATTCCAAGAATATTTAAATTCTAATTTTCATCCCTAACTTATTATTCCGAGTACCAACATGTATTTTTACACGATACACATATCTTCATAGTGCATTCTTATATGTTTTATTTTCAAATCTCTCAAATTTTGAGCTAAAAAATGTAAAAGCCGTCCTAAAGATTTTAGCACTCGTTTAACTCAATTTTTTTTTAATATAATGAATCAATTTTTTTTTTAATAATACATCAATAAAAGAAAAGCATTAAAACACCCTTCTCAAATAAAAGATTTTATAGAAATATAAATCATATAAGGATTAATTATAAAATAAAGAATAAAAAATTCATCAGTCCTGCATAAATTCCACGATTTCACGAATTATGATTCACTAGAAATATACAGAGAGATCCACAGTACAAATAATAAAAAAGAAGTACGAATCAAGCACCGAACAGTGCTTTCTTCCTCTTCTTCACTTTCCTTGCAAAGTAAATCCAGTAGGACTCGAAGAGAATCCAGGAGATCTTGTAACAATGAAATTTCGGCTATTTCCACCTTGTGGTCTTGAATGAGCTTCCAGTATCGCTGGGTTTCTTGAACTTGAAACTAAGCTACTGTTATGCTTTCCATCGCAGCTCCTTATTGGCCCCTTCTCTGCCCAGATGAGCTCTTGCTGTTTCACTTCACTTGGATATCCAAAGCAACATCCAGACTTCCCTGCCCTTTTAATGTATCTGAACAATCAAATAACCATAAAAAATCTTCTCAGGTTCAGAAGCTGATCAAGCTATTTCTACCCATGTTCATGCATGAAATTATTGAGGGTTGTTCGGTATTCTATTTTAGGTAGGATTTAAGCAAAATTTTGCTTAAATCTTGACAAATAAATTTAAGAGAGTTTAAATTCTATTTCAATCTTGTTATTGATTAAATTCAGGATTTATTAAAATTCATCATGCATAGTATTTAGCATATTTAATAATTTAACCCTCTAACAAAAATCTATGCTAGGGCATCATTTGGAAGCGACGCGCTGTATGATCTTAATACAGAGACAAGTGTGTAAGGGCCGCTGCACCGGTGCTCGAGTGCCATTTTAAATTGGCAAGGGTTCCTACATCAAGGATGGATGTGGGCAAAAAAGCTAATCCACGAAACTAAAATTAGGATAGAAACTTGAAATATAGGTTTACTTATAGGAAAATTAGTAGAATTAATAGATTTTATGATTCATAGGAAGTTAAATATTATGTGCATTCAGGAAACTAAATGGGTTGGAGAGAATGCTAAAGAGATTGATAGTTTATGATATAAACTTTGGTATTCGGATAGGAGTTATACTAGAAATATTGTAGGTGTGATTATAGATAAGAGTTTGAAGGATAATGTTATAAAAAATAATAGAATTAGAGATAGAATTATAGCTTTAAAGATTGTTGTTGATGCTAAGATTGTTAACATTATAAGTGCTTATGCTCCTCAAGTACGTTTGGATATGAGTTTAAAATTAAAATTTTGGAATGACTTAAAATAATTAATACAAAAGATATCTTTCGAAAAAAAAGTTTTTATTGAAGGAGATTTAAATGGATATGTTGGTACAGAGATAGCTGATTTTAAAAGCATTCATGGTGGCCATGAGTTTGGAACGATAAATGAATGTGGCAAGATTATATTAGATTTTTGTTCTGCTTATAATTTTTTAATTGCTAATATCTTATTTTAAAAAAAAGGAATGAGCATCTCATCACTTATAAAATAAATATAATACAACTCAGATTGACTATTTTTTATAAGAAAATTAGATCGTTTAGATTGCAAAGATTGTAAATTTATTCCGAGTGAAAAGTTATGTACCCAACATCGATTTTTAGTTTTAGATTTTAAGATAAAGGGGTAAAAAATAAAACAAAAATAAAGTAAAATGATATTTTAGGATTAGATGGTGGTATTTAAAAAATGTTAACAAAAATATTTTTGAGAGTAAGATTTTAGATCTTAAGATTTTGTTTGTCATGAGAATGCTGATATTATGTGAGAAAAAGTGACTAGTGATATTAAGAATATTGCAAAAGATGTGCTTGATGTTTCGTAGGGAAAAGCTCATAATAGTAAAAATAGTTTGTGATAGAATTCAAATGTACAAGATAAGATTAAAAATAAGAAGATTTGTTATAAAAATTGGTTTAATTGTAAGAACTCGAATAATTGGAAAAGATATAAAGAGGCATATAAGGAATCTAAGAAAGTAATATGCGATGCAAAGACCTTAGTTTTTAGTGTTTTGTATAGTAGATTAAATTTTAAGGAGGGAGAAATATATATGTATAAGTTAGCCAAACAAAGAGATAGGAATAGTAAGGATTTAGTTCAAGTGAAGTGTATTAAGGATGAAAATAAAAAAAATACTTTTCTTATAAGATGATATTCAACAAAGGTGGATGAGATATTTTGCTAAATTTTTTAATGAAGATTGTGAAAATACGATTGACTGTAGTGACCTTAGCACCCTAAATGCAAATAAAGATTTATGTTTTTATTGGCGTATTTGTAAAACCGAAGTTAGAAAGGCTTTAAAGAAAATGAAGGGTGGAAAAGCTATTGGACCTGATGATATTCCAATAGAGGTGTGGAAATGCTTTGGAGATGAAGGAATTTCTTGGCTTACTAAAATTTTTAATTAATACTGTTTTGAAGACTAAAAAGATGTCAGATGAGTGGAGAATGAGTGTGTTAATTCCTACTTTTAAGAATAAAAGTGATACACAAGATTATGTGAATTATAGAGTAATTAAGTTAATGTGTCATACTTTAAAACTATGGAAGCGAGTTATGGAGCATAGGTTGCGGCGTGATACTAATGTTTCTCAAAATCAATTTGGATTCATGCCGGGTAAGTCGACTATGAAATCCATACATTTATTAAGAAGTTTGATGGAGAAATATAGAGAAAATAAGGAGGATCTACATATAATATTTATTAATTTAGAAAACACATATGATAAAGTTTCAAGAGAAGTGCTATGGAGGAGTTAATAATGCTTATATTCAAATCATTAAAGATATGTATGTTGGAGATATTACTTATGTTCAAACATAAGTGGTTTGACCAAGTATTTCCTTATTTCGTTTGGGTTACATCAAGGATTAGCCTTAAGCCCATATCTCTTTTACTTCAGTCATGGATGTTCTCACTAGACATTTGCAGGACGATATACCTTGGTGTATGCTTTTTGCTGATGATATTCTTCTTGTTGACAAGTCTATAAAGGGAGTTGAAGGTAAACTTGAATTATGGAGGTCAACCTTAGAGTCTAAAGGTTTTCACTTGAGTAGATCTAAAACGGAATATATTGAGTGTAATTTTAGTAGTAATAGACCTAGTAAGGGGATTGTGACTTTGAGCGATCAAGTCATTAATAAGAGTACACGTTTTAGATATCTTGGATCTATTGTTTAGAGTGATGGTGAAATAGTTGGGATTTTATCAGCAGAATTCAAGTTAGGTGGTTGAAGTGGAGGAATGCATCGGGCTTGTGGAGAGTTAGGGAGATAAATTAATATCTTAGCTTTGTACGAATATCAAGTACACTTACAGATACGTGAAATGTTGTTAGAGATACTAAAACTTTTATGTAAAAAATCAAAAAAGGGGAAAATTACAGGGCTTAACTTAGTTGAAATGACTATACTACTATTTGTTATCGATTATAAATGATGCTTTTAACATTATTAAGAAAAGAGTTGATACAATATAGTAAAAATAAATTATATAGAACAAACTCTTTGGTGGAAGTTGAAAGAGCCCTATGATATGAGAGTTATTTTTGAAAGATCATTTACCATTGGCTAAGTTATTTTGAAGAGATCATTTACTGTTGGCTTAACTTAGTTGAAATGATTATACTACTATTTTGCCATCGATTACAAATGATATTTTTACCATTATTAAGAAAAGGGTTGATACAATATAATAAATACAAACTATATAGAACGAACTCTTTGGCAAAAGTTTGAAGAGTCCTATGGTATGGGAGTTATTTTCAAGAAATCATTTACTGTTGGCTTAGTTATTTATTTATTTTTAGGATGGGAGATCAGAGGTCAAAAAAATTTAGCATAAATCTTAGTACTAATATCAGGAGTAAAAGTTAGTGTTAGCGGTATGCATTAGCCTTATAGGAAATGACGTGCATTAGTTTTATTGGCGATGACACATAATGAAGTCAACTGACATCGATTTAGCCAAGAGATAAGGGTCTAAGGAACATAGTAGGATGATGTTGGTCAAAGGACCATTGTCAAGCAATAGTGGTCGATGGAACATAACTAAGTGATGATGGTCTAAGGATTATAGTTTGGCGACGATGGTTGGGTTATTTTAGTCTGACGTTTGTGGTCAAATGACCATAGTTAAGTGATAGTAGTTGGAGGACTGTACATTAAATCTACATTTTAAATGATTACTAATTAAATTAAAATTTATGTAATCTTAAAATTTTGACTTGGAGCATTGTGGTGTTGTGCTTGCGAGGATAGTGACGTTGATCTCTCAGTTTGAGAGTTCTGGAATGAATGGTAGAGCGGCATTGGATCTAAGCATTGCAACGCCAGTTTCTTGGGTTTATAGAAATTTGAAGGAGCACTGAATTATTTGAGCACTAAGACACCGTGTCACAAATTTTGTTTATTTTAAGTAAAATATCTAATTTTATTTATTTAAACAAACCCCCATCCCACTCTCCATTCCCTTGCATGGTTGAGTGAAAGAGAAGAGGAGAAGATGAGAGAAGGGATAGAGTGGCGGATAGAGGAGAGAGAAAGAAGGGATTTAGCCTATATTTTTTGTCACTCTAGTTGTGATTGTGATAGGTAATTTTAATCATATCTCTGTTTTCAATGATTTTGAATTTTGTCTTTTTTCTTATTTTTGAATTTGATAAAAATATATCTCTCCTGATTTAGTAAACTTTTGAATTTTCTTTAGTCTCAAGGTATATTCCAAGACACCTTTTATATGGAGAGAGTGGGCTTATTTGTAGATTTTTAAGAATGACATATTTTGTAAATATATCAAAAATCAGAAACACTTTGTTTGACGACATGTATTGATTCCCTTAATTATAGGCAATTCTTTTTAGCATATATGTGCTTTAGTGATATCATAATTAGAAGATTTTGGACTCGTTGAATTCACCTCGTCGAGATTTAAGATTGTTTGGTCTTCTAATTTATGTTTTATGATTTCTAATTACACTTCAAGTACATGACTTAAACTAATTTGGAGTTAATCAAATCATTTAATGTTGAGTAATGTTGATAGGTTGGTCTAATTAATTATTAAGATGTTCAGTTTATTATAAATTTGTTGAAATCAAAATTTAGATGATCCTAAATTTAATTCTAAAAATTTTAAATTTAAATATACTTCTTGATTCATGCCTAATCAAATTGACCCATAATTATCGCAACTTTGGATGAAGCTATAAAATGGCAATAAACGATGGTTCCAATGTTTTTTTTTTGTTGGTTCTTTTTGCGCTATTTGATTTCATAAAAAATATTTATCCTGAGCAGGTTTTCTAACAAAGCAATTCCAGCGATATTTATTTGTTTTATCTATTGGAACTCACTTAGAAATTTGGTTATGCGTTTATTTGGAATGTAGTTTTCTTTTGTTTTCATCCCTTCTATATTAAGTTTACATCAATTGGTTATTAATTTGTGATTTGTAATTTATATTTTTATTAACTTTGTCTCATTTTATTATTATCATTTGCTCAAGCAAAGCTGATAATGACTTTTGAGTGCTTTGTAATTACAACCAACATTTATACTGTATTTTATTTTCAGCAAATCAAGCAGCTTTTTGATGAGAATGAGTCGAAAATAAAAACCATTCTTAATTCATTTTTATGAAATAAATGTTTCAATTGATTTCAAATATTTACATCAGAACAAGCCAACATTTTAGAGGTGGAACTAGCTACTCAATTGATGGTGAACAAAATAGGATACTAAAATGCATAATTTTATATGAAAAATAGAAAAAAAATAAATAATTACTTTCTTAGAATTTGGACAATTGCATTTATTAAAGATGAAAAAATAATTAAAAGGCTTATTACTCTTATATATATATATATATTAGATGGAGGACTTGATCAATGACTATTGCATCAAAACTCTTGCAATTAGCTGCAAGCTATTAATTAAAAAATCTAGTTGATAGCTGTATTAATTCCCATAGACCCCAGCCTAATCATATTTATTTCTTGCTAGGAGATTTTGTCTTGCTAATTGGGAATTTAGTTTTTAATTCAATTTTCTAGATCGATCAAATAAGAATTGTTCAACAATTCCACTTTTTTATTGAGAAATGTAGATACATTTGTCAGTAAAGCCATTTTTTGAATAAAAAAATTCCTTTATGAATATGCATTTAAACTTTCTGTTGCTTAATTTTCTTCAAGCATTTTTTATTTATATGAGAGTTTGTCTAAACAAGTTATTCATATGAGGTAAGAATTAGATAGTTTTAATGCATATATTACTGCAGCTGAATAAAAAAAAAAAAAATCAACTACCTTTGGCTGAATCTTCTTCCCAAACACTCAATGCATTTCCTTCCCTCTGTCATCTTCCCCATGCCCATTTCTACACAATTCTTGCAGTATACCCTTCCACAAACCTGCAAGCAGTAACAATAATTTGACAAAAGATTACAGAACAGTAACAGTTCAACAGTAAAACTTTATTGAAATGGACAGTATAAGATTCAATTCATTCATTTTATAGTCCATCGGCCTAAAATGTCACCAAATTGCTTCAAAGTTGAGAAAAAAATTATTATTGATGAGGATATTCTGATAAAAAAATTTAATCAACTGGATTTTAAGCTTTGAGGTGAGTTTAATATTAGGAGTTATTGGTTATCCATATATTTTCTTTTCCTGGAAGCAAATTAAAAAAGTTTGAAGTTATCTGTATTAGTAAATCCTCAACTAATACAATATAAATGAATATATTGTATTACATCTAAACCGGCTTAGTTTGATTACATTTAAGCTTGCCTGAATTTATGTTGAATCACAGCTAGAACTAATCATGAAAAGAAAGATATAGGAAACCTCACCAGGCAACGATGGCGAAATATGTGGACGTGTGAACTACAAAGAGCACAAGTATTTGAGTGAGGAATCCCATATAACTCCCTCTGTTCTCTCCCATTGGAAGGGTAAGAAGCCATGCCCAAGTGTTCCATTTGAATCTCTGCATTCCTTTGAGCTTGGCCTTTGTTGGCTGGAACTGATCTCCATGGATCAGTAATTGGAGATTCACTTTTGTCTGAGTTCATCATATGTTCGTTGCCTTCTGCCTTTCTCTCGGAACTTATAATCTCATGTTGTTGTTCATTTTTGGCGAGGTATCGGAAGGTCAGATCTACAGAATCATCAGGAATTCCACTGTAGAGTTTCTCGAGATCTTGCCTGGCCTTTGCAATAGCTTCATTCTTCTCCATTGTTTGATTTGTTGCTTAGAGTCTCGTGTGAAACAGAGAGAGCAAGAAAGAGATTGATTAGCTGGTTGTATCTGTATATGAGATGATGAATGTGAAGGGTTACTCAAGGGAGTTGTGAAAAGATAAAAGATTGCAAGGAGTTTTTATTTTGACCAAAGGAATTGGTCGATGTCAAAATGGAGGATTGGACCTGGTAAAACAAAGGACAGAATTTTTATAAGCTTTTTATTCGTAGAAATTTCTGGGAAAATCTTATGAAGTAGCTTTTGTAATTTTACTTAATAAATTTCTTTAACGTGAAAGGAATAATTTTTATTAGAAAAAGAAGCTTAAGTTTTTTTTATTATTATTGTTTTGCTTTTGAGATCATACTATAATTTCTATTTAACATTAATTTTTCACTATTTAAAAACCAAAAAAGGGGTTTTACATACATACCACTTTATTTTATGCTATTTACATATCTAACACCCAAAATATTAATATTACATGACTACCACCCGTACATGAGTGGTTTGCATGTAATATTAATGTTTTGGGTGTTAGATATGTAAATAGCATGAAATAAAGTGGTATGTATGTAAATTTCCCTAAAAAAAATTATACTAAAAAGCTGTTGTTTACAACAGCTTTAAAAATCTGCTTTCTCAACCGCAGCTTTGGAAATGAGTAAGAAAATTGCCCCAAATGATCATTGGACAAGCTTTCTACCATGTTTTTAGTACAAATTTTTTTGAAAGCAACAAAAAGAAGAGCGCTACAAAATAAAATTTTCGTTTAATTTATTCATAATTTACTTAGTACTTTTATCTTACTTATACATTTAGCATTACATTTATTATCTACCAATAGTTTAATCAAAATAGTATTTTTTCAGTATCTTACACCCACATCATTAAATAAGTTGAGAGTAATTGATATGAAGCATGAGATTTTTTACGTGTGAGATCCAAGAAAGAGAAATTGCTTGAGGCCTAGTCAAGTTAAAATGATTCTACTATTATGAGTTATAGGTTTCAAATATAGTAGGCATGAGCTGTAAAAGTTAAACTTCATGATGTTACTAGGAGTTTTGAGGCATTTGATATGAATTAAGAGATCATTGGTAGTCTTTTTAGTCATTCTCTTCCTTGGAGAGGAGACCAACAACGAAGAAGAAGGACATCAACCTTGATACAAATTGTAGGCATCAATGTTATTAATGGTAGAAATTTATCTTGGTAGCAGCCTAAGACATTAAGTGTTGGTGTTGACAACAAAGATTACCTATGTTGGCAATGGTGAACATTAGTTTTGGTGACGACTACAAGCATCACCTTTAGCGGGAATGGTGAGCATTGGACTTAGTAGTGATGGTAGGGTCTAGGCTTATTAATGATGTTGACATCAACCATATTAGTGAAGTTAAGTGTTATTTTAATTGGTGATAATGAGAGTCATAATTAATGTCTACAACGAGTGCCATCATTGTGGTTGACAATAGACATCAACCTTCTGGTGAGGTTGAACATCGATGTTGGTGTCAAAGAAATGCATCGACCTTGTTAGCAATAATGAGCACCGACATTAGCTTTGATGACCAAACACAAATGTTGGTGTATCAATGTTTGGTGTTAGAAGACATAGTCGATGATTAACTCATCAAAACTATTAAAGTTGGATCAATTTGTAGATTTTTGAGTAGGGAAGTTCTAGTCATATGGAATACAGTAAAAATATCTAGAATTTATCGGTAAAGAAAGGGAGTTCTTCCACGTGGAGAATCTTGTGTAATGGTACAGCCTATCTTCGGAATATTATAAGTTGGAGAGTTTCTAATAAAAATTCCATTAATTGTTTGCATGATACCTGGGTATTGGATAAAAAAAATTCTAAATGGCATACATTGTAGCTGATTTATAAAATATAAATTATGATCTTGGTTACTTTATTACAAATGGAATTTGGAATGAAAAATGACTTCAAATGTTTTTAGCAAGTATCTGGTGGAGCTTATCTTACAAGTTATGATTTATGTATAATGGGATGGATCAAATTGAATTGAAGTTGAAAGCTGCGGGTAAAACTATTGCAACAATGTCTCAGGAAGCTGCTATGGATTACGGTTCTGACATGGAATTAAGGAAATGGATAAAAAAAATCAAGTTGAGACCCCGTGTAGAGTTGTTTTGGTGGAGACTGTATAATGACGCTATTCCATCCAACTCCTTGATGTATAGAAGAATGCTTAAATATTATGGATGCCCGAGAGGTTGTGAAGAGGCGGAAGACAACAATCATATTGCTGGAAAGTTTGGGAAACTAAAGAATATAATTGCTCTTTTAAACAAATGGGGATTCCAAGTCCCAGTATTCTCAAATTTCGTGGAATGTACAACAGAATTACGAAGACTAGGAGGTACCAACTCATTCATTGCTAATATTATTGTACTGCGCTTTTTTTCATTTGGAAGAGTAGAAACAAATTGATTCATGGAGAAAGGGAAGATACTTATGTGTTTATTGCGGCCAGCATGATATCAATGGCTTCAGTTCTTCCAATTATTAATATTTATTAGGACAACTGGGATGTCAACCAGCATAAGCTGTTTTCTTCTTAGCATCCTCCTCCACCCGGATGGATAAAGATTAACATTGATGCTTCTTTAAGCAACAATAATATGGCAGGTATTGGCGGAGTTTTCAGAGATAATAAAGGCATGTTTGCTTTTGGTGTTAACTATTTGCATTGGGATATAGCACAGTTGGAACTATTGGCAGTTTGTACATTGAAAAATGTCATTCAGGGATGGATGTTGGAAGCACAGGGTGTCATTATAGAAGGGGATAATATCAATATTATCATACTTCTTCAACAGTCCTTGAAAAAATTGAAGAATAAAGAAAGGATTGAAGAGAATTTGGCATTCATTCAAATTTTTCTAGAAGATGTTGTAATAAATTAGCAGATTGTTGTGCTAATTTTTCTTTGGTTAAAAGTTCTATTTGGAATGAACTTAGTGAAGTAGATATTCCTCCTTTCTTGTTTATTTTGAAGGAAGAGTGATGCTTTAGATTTGTTTTGAGTAGTTTGTAATAATTTCTTATTTTAATGCAAAGGTGCATTTTCTTAAAAAAAAAATCACTGGGTGATAGTTTAGGTTTTATTTTCCACTCTTTGGTTTTATCTTTTATTTTATAGTCTATTGTCAGCTATATATATATAGTTCAATGAATAGTAATATAATTATATTTTTTTCTTATATTGAATCATGTGAGGTTTGGTTGATGTTTAGAAAAAAAAAATTGTGCAATTCTTTCCATTAAAATTCTTGAGTGCGACTTGTGAATCATTCAAAGAGCAAAATCCAAATGCCTTTCCTAACAGAGAAGATAATCTTCGCTTTTCTATGGGAAATTAAACGGCAAGAAGAATTACAATAAAATCAGAGAAATTAACACCTCGGAGGGAACCTTCTCCACCTTCGCTAACATTGCTTCTGCTATAAAATCCCATTTCAAGGATATTCTCAATTTTAACATCCCTACCCGCCAAGCCTTTAACACAAAGAAGAAGCCTTTTCACCAAAGTCAAGGCTTGAATGATAGCTCACTTTATGAATTTTCCACTACCTCACTTTCTTCCCAAGAAGCACTCCAATTCATCTGCATGCAATATATTTCCAATCTTTCAAATTTTGTTAATTTGCTCTTTAAGGATGAGCAAAACTTGTGTTTAAAGTACTCTCATGAAATGTATTATTGAGAATTTGGGAGATCAAGCAAGTAGATAATTGTTCTGCTTGACTACTATTTATGCCTCTAATAATACACTATGAGATAACACACCCTAAAAACTCTTAATCAAATTGCCTCTACTACTCATCTCCTTTGATAATTCTAGGATATTTTAAACTCTGTAGATATTGTTATGAGGAATATGATGGCAACATGATCCTTAATAACAAATTCTACGATCTTAACTCTATGATCTTTGACTTTGTTCTTAAAGACTTGTCTTCAGTGGGGCTTTCCTTCACCTAGTTCAATAATATAATTAATAGCCCATCCGTAACAAACTAGATAATTTTTAGTCAATCATGCTTGCCATGAGCTTTGTCCTAGTTCTTTAATAAGATTGAGAATCATAAGTGCTCTGATCACCTTCCCTTTATTCTCTACACTTCCTAACCCGTCAATCATAAATTTCTTTTCAAAAACTAATGAACCACCTTTTTTGAATACTCTGAAATTTTGAGGGAAGCTTAGTCATATTACATAGAAGGTGAACCGATTTACCGATTTATATTATCTACCAAAAGCTAAAGTATCTTAAAGGCCTCCTCTAAAGTCAAGTTTAACAATTCATAAGTGCTCTGATCACCTTCCCCTTCTTCCAACTATCTTTCTAACAACATTAAAGATTTAGAAGTTTAACATTTATCTACTCCCCATCTCCTTGACCTCAAATCACAAGATCCTATTTTCAATGCTAAGGCTGAAATGATTAGTGGAAGACTTAGAACCTTTTACTCATCTTAGGCCTATTGGATCATTCAAAGCTAAATAACTTTCTCATAAATAATACAATCTCCACAATCTCTATGTGAAATTAGTAGGAAGGAAGAATTACAAAGACATCAAAGAAATCAACACTTTGCTCCTTAGCTAACATTGCTTCTACCACAAAATCTCATTTCAATGAGATTTTCAATTTTAACAAAAAAAAAAAAACTCATTACAAGTTGGACAGCTCCCATCACAAATAGATGAGATTAAAATGGTTTTCTCCGCTCCTAAATGCTGTGCACCAGTTTACTTTTGAAATTTATGTTAAACTATGGTATACATTTGGCAATCAAATGTGTTGTGCAGTTCATCATTTCTTCTCTTAAAAAACCCTCTCTACAAATATCAAAGCTATGGGAATTCCATTCCTCCCCAAGAATTTGCATGAATATAATTCCTCCAACTTTAAATCAATATCTCTCTCCAACATATTTTATAAATCACTACAAAAATTCTTACGAACTAGAAGAAATTGCTCAAGCCTTATATTATTCATCCCAGCAAAAAAAATTTCCTTCAGCAAAGAATTTCTTCTGGCAATATTATCTTCGCAAATGAAATACTATGATCTCATTCATGATAGATATTTTTTTTTTTTTTGGGTGCCAAATTATAAATCACAATGGCTATGGATACTGTCAATAGAGAATTTGTTCTTCACAAGATAAGCCAAAAATATTTCCCACCATTTTTATTGACAAGATTGGTGGACAATTGCTGACATATACTAATTGTAAGGCAAGAATGCTGCAACATCAACGTTAAACTGAGATATAGCTTCTGCTGAAACCCCGACAATATAAAACAGAACAAGCTCAAATATCAAAGCAACCCAAACAAACAAGCACAAAAAATATATAAAATTAGGTTTTTTTCAAAAAATGCATGAACAAACTCACATGTATTTACAGAATAGAATAAACATACATCAACATGTGAAATTGATTAAAAATAAAGTCAGTTTCGCTATAACCTCTGAATCCTAACAATTAGTTTACAAGATGAGGACTACGGCTATTGAATGGAAGCACACAAGAATAAGTAACGTACTTGACGCTATCAAGAAGAATCACTACAAATATACGTTGAAGTGATTTGTTGTGTGATTTCATCCCATCCACATCACCGTCACTGGCTTCTTTAGGATCAATCAAGACAGAAACAACCATGGGAGGCCCAGTGGCATTTCTCTGAAAGCTACTGCCTTCAGGCCTTTTCCCTATGTGTTCCGTATGGTTGAGTGTAGATCCAGGAAGTGGAATAGCTTGAGGATACAGAACCCTTCGGTTCTTTATCACTGATTGCCGTGGAGATGATGAAGTGTTGCTGATATTTGAATTGGCAATTGCAGTATCTGTTGTATTAACCATTGAAGAAGTAATGACCGCACTCGAACTAGAAGATGATGGGGAAATTTGAAACTGGAATACTTCAGTGCATGTGGAAGAACTGAATATTGGACCTGATAAATAAAAAAATTATCATGAAAATGGACGGATTCATGATTTGAAAGAAGATTGTAATTAAAACAGACTCATGAGATTGAACGTTGACACCACTAATTGATTAAAACTGTTATGGTGAGACTACTGAATTTCTTTTCAACTGAGTTATGCACAGTTAGCATAAAATATACAAATTTTATTTGTTATTGAACTCTAAACATATGAGTTTACTAGTATAACACCAAAATATTTAAGATATTATGCCAACCTTACCGATAACTTACTGCTAAGATGTCATTAAATCGATCTCATTACCACTTAATCGTCAACAAGTCTTCGATGTGTTAACGTTGACTTGGACTTGGGCATGAGCTCATGGACCTTCACGAGCTGATTTTTCGGACCCGGCCAATTAATGGATTTGGGTAGAGATTTTGGCTTATAGCTTATGGGGCTAAGCTTGATCTTTGAGGATGTTATAACTCCTAGGCTTACATAATTAAGGCAATTCAAATATTTCTTAAAAAAAATAGAACACATAAACTTTTGTAAGAACAAATAGCTAAGTGGGTGGTATGCCAATAATAATAAGATTGGAATGGATATCAATGAATTCACACCAATAAACATCCTTAAATTGAAATAAATGGCACTTTCTATCTTGTATGGGTTCGTAAAAGCCAAAATATGGGAGAAAGCTAATAATAACAAATACAAGTCATCGGAGGTTGTGGAATGTGTCGCAATGGCCTTGCATGCTCTTCCGATAAACACGCTGATGTTTGAACCCTAAAGGTAGCTATTAGTCTGGCCTATTTCCTAGTAAAAATGTAAGAATACGAGAAATGCATCTAATTGTTGAAATAGATGCTTGAAAAAATTTAGTAGCTGAACATTAACAAACAAATGTTACAGCAAATAAGTCTCCCTCAGACCAAATTTTGGTAACTAAAAGTAGATTGCTAGCCTGATCTCCTCCTATTTATCACAAAGCTCAACTAGTGGAGCAATTTTCATCCAAATTGGGCAACTATAGCTTGTAGTAGGTGGCCCTACCAATCAAAGTTAATGCTGCCAACACATGCTAGGCCATCACAACTAGCCGACCCATTAATGTCCATCCAAAAGAGTATGTGTCTGATTTGATAGGGCTATAGGGTTGAGCTGGTGGTTAAAGCTACTTGACTCTTCATTTTCTCCTCCACATATACGGTTCCTAGCACCTTTGTAAAAGCAGCAAAGACAAGAACCAGTTCAATATCAGGGATCAAGTATCGAGGTGTATAGAAGAGAAGTTTGCGAAGATATGATATGGCTTGGGAAAAAAAACGTTTGAGAAAGACTTGTCTATGATGCATATGAATGCTTCATAGAATAAAATGGCGGTGGTTTTTTTTTTTTTTCTTTTCTTTAAAGGATAGTGGGTAAAAATATTGCTTATAAAAATTACTAAGGGCCTATTAGAGACAGCTGCAACTTTTTTTGAAGTTAATTGTAAAGCTATTGTAAAAAATTTGAGGTTCAAAAAGAAAAATCACCATCACTAGATATCTTTTGATGTCTTTCATCATACAAGTCGCCAAAAAGAAATAGATATTTTTCTTAATGGGATAATTTCAGTCATCCCAAATTAATTTTTGGCTAAATAATAATTTTTCTAATTTTATTGCAGTCCCAAGTTCCAAAACCTTGCTAAAGAGGTTATCTGATATGAATAATCATGTAACCAAGAAATCCTCATAACATAATAGTTCATTTTTCCCTCAAAAGATTTAACAGTTCAGAATTAACATAAATTAAAAAAACTAGATCAAGGAAAATAAAATAAAATAAAATCTCGACAATCAACATTTTTGTATGAGGTTAGGCTGATGAAATTTTAAATTTAATATGCACTCTCCCCATTTACCTAGAGAACTCCTTAAGATACTAGGGTAGATGGAATGTTAAATTTTTTCAGCATTTGATGATGGCGGCTTTTGCATATTTCCATTGAGTATCATTTGGCACAAAAAAGCTTCTAAGAATGAGGTTAAACATCAACCGTGGGAAGACAGGCCTTGATGTAAAATTGCTCAATTCAGCCATATCCAAAGAGTAACATAAATCACAGAATAAAGAATGACAGGTCAAAGGACACCTTATACCAGGAAATAAATCAAACTCCATCGAGATAACAGTCAGTCCATGCAAAATTGCATATCCTAATTTCTAGAGAAAATATAAGGTATGTTCCTATCTAACTTCGTTTACATGATAGTTCCATTGACAATGTTAGGATATTCAACCATAAGTATCTTGCAAAAAGCAGTGGAAAAAAATTAGGAATAATAAATGACAAAATTAGGCCAAATGCATAAAAACAAGAACAATAGAGAATTGAAAACCAAGTAAGCAAAACCACTATTGTTACCTGCCATTCCTTCCCGAAACCATTGTTGAAGAAATCCATCCTGTGAGGTGTCTATAACTGCATCTTCAGAATCAGAAGAAAGTGATCGTTGGTGTTCAGCTGAGCTACCATAAGACTTGGTACGTCCACTAATATCCCTAGTTGATAAAGCCATTCTAGAATCCAAATTGGCAATTACCAGGCTTGTCTCAATACCTTCATTCCCAGAAGGCTTCTTACGCTGATCTCTGGACTTTACCTCTGCCACACCTTTCTCAGTAGCAAGAACAGAATTGATTATCAAATTCCCATTGATCTCCACATGCTTTCCATTTCTAGGGACATACAGCAAAGCAGGGAGACTCTCACTAGAATTCTGGGTAATCATTAGGCTATTGGAAGGCCATGATTTGTCTTCTGGTCCCACCTTTCCATTCTGAAAACTCGTATCAACTCCTACTTTACTAGACTGTCCATCATTGAAGCCGAATTGTTCAGAACCAGTCAAGCTCCTTGTACGGCCACTAACACTCAAAACCATACCATTAGGACTACCCAACAAACCATTTTTAATTGGAGCTGCTCCAGAATTTCTGCTTTCTTCCCTTCTATGATCAACTCTACCTATCAGACCTCCAACTATCAAAGCAAAAAAGAAAAATCCTAAAAATGTGATGCTTGCCACCTTCCTTATTTTGCTTTCACGCTTCTTCTCAGTTTTCTTAGCCGTTTGGGAGGCTGCAGCTTGCTGCGACTTTAATTTGGGTATAGGAACCAATGGAACCGGAGAAACCTGCTGCCTAAACGCAAACGCAGGATAAGGAACCCAAGGGAAATTCATGGGGACAACAGAAGGTGGCGGGCAAACGCCCGGCGAAAAGCCACTACTACCACTAACACCCAACTGTTGCTTTAGACTAGCATTCTCCGCCATAACAAACGAGATCTTGCTGTTTAATTCAGCAATCGTAGAGTTCATGGATCGGACCTTCTCCTCCAGCTCCTCCACATACTCCTTCTTCCGCTGCCTAGAAAGCTGAGCGCTCTCCCGGTTCCTCATTAATCTCGCCTTCTTCATCTCATCTTCCTTGCTCGCAGCGTTGAAAACACAAGAACTAAAATCCTCAGACCGCCGGAACTTGCTGCTTCTAGGGTTGATGTTAGACTTAACGCATTCCTCCTCCCGCTTCTTCATCATCTTCGTCACCCTCCCGTTCTTCTCGTCCTCCTGCTTGAAATCCGCGCCAGATTCTGTGGAACAGTTGGCGGAGTGGCCAGATTCAGGGGAACTGACGTTGATGATGCTGCCAGAGGTAGCAGGGGAGGGGGACGAAGTCAAAACGCCGAATTGTGGCGGCGATCTGTCATTCGATGTATCAGAGGGAAGAGATAGAGCGTTAGTGTCCTCCGGGAGGAGAAGATCGTCCATGGATATATCCCAATCGATGCCATCGATATCAAAATCAAGGTCAATTTCAGATGAAAGGCCGCCGCTGGGGAGGAACAGGTCGTCGGGGAAGAGATGGGGATCGAGAAAGTTAGGGTCAGAACAAAGGTCGATTGGCGGTGAGAAAGAATCGGCGGCGGCTAGCTCCGCCATGACATAGGGTTTCGACTCGCTGATTACGGTATTAAAACGCGATTCTCCGGTGACCGTCCGTTTAATAGAAGAGCGAGGACGGCAACGAGAACGTTTGAGAAGCTCCGCGTGGACAATATAAAACTGGAGCCGGAGATCTCGGTTACTGTTGTAAAAAAAAAAGAGAATACTTTTTTTCCTCTCAAAATTGATTTTCCATCAAAACATACAATTTTATTTTATATTATTTATATATCTCATAATTAAAATTTTAATATTTCATAACTATCACACATAAACTAAATATGGATGCAAGAAATAAAATAATAAAATTTATTAGATGATATAAGTGATAGGAATGAAAGATTGGAATGATATATTTGATATTAAAATTATATATGAATGATAGATATGAAATATTAAAATATTTTGTATTAGATATGTAAATAGCATAAATAAAATGGTATATATATAAGTCCTATTTTACTTTTTATAAATAAAATGAAATTCTCACGAAACAGATCGCAACTCTCTTACATTTGAGAAATTACTTCAATCAAAACAGGTCATATCACCGGCACATTATGTATAATTCGTACACAGATTGTGTATAAATTAAAAGCAGTTTATGTACAGGTTTTCTTTTTTTTTTTTGAATATTGCAAATTTGCATTAAAGGAAACAATATTGCAAATTTGCATTAAAGGAAACAAAGAAAACTACTTTCAATTGATAAAATGGTAGCCATCCTTCTTGACCAAATTCATCAAGTTGGACGGAATACTACCAAAAGAAGAGCTATCAAAGAAAAAATCATCATCTAATGCCAAAGTAGCACAAAAATCAGGTACTTTGTTACAATTCCTATTCACATGATGAAAAACAACTTTATTGAAATCATTAATAAAGTAAAGCTTATTACCTAAGCTCTCCTCTAGCTGCCAGTTGGTCTTCTTCATAGATTGTTGAATGTGATTAATCACATTGAATTTGTCACTTTCAATTATGATTCCAACACATTCAAGCATCCAACCTTGAATGAAATCCCATAGAACAAAAACAGATTCCAATTCTAGTTGACCAATGTCCCAATGCAAAGAATTCCTTCCAAAAGCTAGGAGCACTCTGCCTTTACAATCTCTAAAGATGCCTCCTATACCAGCCCGGTAATTCGAAAGCAATGAAGAATCAATATTAACCTTGATCCAATCTAGTGGTGGAGGGTGCTAAGAATTCAAATACTCCCAAGAGAGGTTAGCACCCCAGCTATCTAGAAAAGGATGAAGGTTAGATGAGGCTAAAGAAATCACATTTGCAGCAGTCATCGAAGTAGACATTGCAGGTTTCCCATGCTTGATCATATTACAGTTTTTCCAATTACAGAAAACCGTGGTGCAATAGAGTCTAACCATTCCTGGGTTGCATCTAGACTACCGTCTAAGTTCCACCAAACATTCTTCAAGAGATTGAAAAATACTGATAGCAAATCCCCACTCTCTGATTTTGGAAATAATATCAGTGATACACTTGCATTGAACCACAATGTGTTCATAATTCTCAGCCATACAACAGCCTCTAAGACACAAGTCACTAGTAGCCAATCTTCTGAATTTAAGAAAAGAGTTAGTTGGAATTGTAAACTTCCTTAGCCTCCACCAGAACAATTCTACCCTGACATTAAGTTTAATCTTCTTGAGCCAATTCCCAAAACCATCATCAACATCATTATATCTCTTGTTCATTACAGCTTCAAAAGCTAACGCTAAAACAGAGCAACCCGTCAGCTTCTTAACAGGTTCCAGCATATCCCTTCCACCTTCCCTATCCACTTTTACTTGCTTGATTATCCAAGCCAAGTCCTTATGAAAAAAAAATCTCAACTTCATCTCATCCCAACTTCCTTCATCAGTTAAAAGCTGTCGAACTTTCATACCTTCTAAATCCACCCAATTGATAAAAGTAGGCCATGAGTTGAAGCTTCTGTCTAGGACCCATATGTCACCGAGAACATCAACATCCTTGCCATTGCACACTCTCCATTTAACAACTTCCTTAAGATACTTCTCTCCCTCAACCATAATTCTCCAAGCAACAGAAGAATTATTCCTACAAACTCCATCCAAAATGTTATCAGAATATCTGGCTTTGAGAGATCGGTGTAACAGGGAATCTGGATTTTGAATGTAGTTCAAAGCAAGTCTAGCTTTCAATGTACCACTCTTAATGATACAAGATTGTAAACCAAGACCACCAGCACATCTAGGCTTACACAATTCATCCCAAGCAACATAATGTAATCCTCTTTCCTTATTAGATTTGTACCAAACAAAATTCCTACACAACTTTTCAATATCTTACAGAACTTTTTTAGGAACCATCGAATGCGTGATGACAAAATTTGGCAACGTTAATAACAAAGATTTTAATAACATAATTCCTCCACCCAAGGAAATATTTCTTCTTCCCCAAATATTTAATTTCTCCATAACCTGTGCCAAAAGGTCTTGAAAGTCAGCTGCCTTAAGTATATTAACAGACATTTTAATACCTAAGTATTTCCAATCATTAATAGATTTAAAACCGAGAATACTGATAAGTTTCTTCCTTCTGGTTCTACCAACGGCTTTACCAAATAGAATTTGAGACTTGTTAAAATTCACCTTCAAACCTGTCCATTTACAAAAATCCTCAATGATTCTCATCATATACCTAGCCAGCCCACATGTTGCTTGAGAGAAGATGAGAACGTCATCGACATAAAGTAAATGAGTTATTTGAGGTCCCTTAGAAGCCACTTGAATACCCAAACTATACCCCCTATGTAATAAAGAATTAGATAGGAGTTGAGCACACATAATGAACAAATAAGGTGACAATGGACACCCTTGACGGAATCCACTACATGCATCAATCCACCTAAGCTTCTTCCCATTCATGATAATAGAAAACCTCACATTCAACACACATTCCATAATATATCCAGAAAAACCAGAAGGGAATCCATACCATATAAGAATTTGCTGCAAAGTACTTCATCCCATGTTGTCATAGGCCTGTTCCATATCGAGCTTAACAGCCATTATTCCTTTCTTATTCCTTGATGTTTTGAACTTATGAAAAATTTCTTGGGCAAGGATACAATGCTCAGACATCGATCTCCCTGGAATGAAAGCAAGCTGCTCTTCTGAGATCATCTTACACATAAGATTCTTTAGTCTATTCACTAGCATAGAGACAACTATCTTGTAGGTAGTTTGACAAAGGCTAATGGGACGGAAATTTGAAGAAACAGTTAGATTATTAACCTTGGGGATCAACACAATCAATGTGTCTTTCCAATTCTTATGCATGATGCCAGTGCTAAAAAACTTTTTAATTGCAAGCCAAGTTGTCTCTCCAACAATGTTCCAATAGCTCTTAAAGAAAGAAGAGGTGACACCGTCAGACCCTGGAAATTTGTTGTTACCCTGCTGGAAAACAGCTACCCTGCAATCTTCCATGACAAATTCCATGTTCAACATCTGCCTATCCAACTCGCTGAGCCTCTGTGAACCTTCAATCTCTGGCCATTCCTTCAGCATACATCTCCTTTGTTTCCACTTATCTTAAAAAAAAATGCAGAAAAATATGCTCAATCTGCTCTTCCTCATACACAATCCGGTTGTCATCACTCCTAATATGCTTAATCAAGTTTGCACTCCTCTTAGCAGAAGCAAAATTATGAAAGAAAGATGAATTCACATCTCCTTCCTCAATCCACCTTGTCTTGGCCCTTTTGTTCCTCCAAGTTGCAAGCCTTTTCAAAGTAACATTCAATTCATGAACCTTGTGCCTAAGAAGACACAATTCATCAACCGACAAACTTCCATCAGACATTTCTTTGGTTTGCAAATCAAGAATATCCTTCTTTAACTCATCTCTAAGCATGCACAGATCAATGCATTTATTCCTATTCCAAAAGAATAAGGCCTTCAAAGTCCTTCTAATCTTTCTATGAAGAATTTCCACCTCATCCCCAAAGTCTTTTTTCAACCAAGATTTGTGAACTATGCCTCTTGCAGCTGGATAAGATCTCAAGGTATCCTCAAATCTGAAATGCTTCTCCTTAGTAGAATGCCAAGCTTCCATCCTATATACAATCGGACAATGATCCGACGCCACACGAGCTAAATGTCTAGCTCTACCAGCAGGAACCAATTGTAAAGAAGCTTAATTTATCAAACATCTGTCAAGCCTCTCCCAAATTCTCGAGGAACCATCTTTATTATTACACCAAGTATAGCTTGGTCCAATAAAACCTGCATCATAAAAATCAGCATTAGCCATAAAATTCTTCATCTCTCTAGGTCCCCTAGAGAAGATGAATCTCTTTCCACCCTTCTTCTCTTCCTTCTTAATGATACAATTAAAATCTCCCCCAATTAAAGAAGGCCCTGAGCTTATCATGTTCTTCTCAAGAATACTCCAAAGATCCCTTCTCTCCACACAGCATATACTCCCATAAACGGTTGCCACTTTCCACTCACCCATTGAAGGAGTGGAAAGAACTCCTATAACAGCTTGAGACGAACTTTCTTAAACAACAAAAGAAACTTTATTTTTGTTCCAAATATTCAAAATACCTCGAGATAGTCCCACTGCAGGGTGATGAAAAAAATCCCAATCTCTCCCAATAAGGTAATCCACATCATTTCTGTCAATGTTACATAGCTTCGTTTCCATAATCCCAATAAACACCACCTTATGATCCCGCACAACTTCCTTCAAATACAGCGAAGCCTCTCTCTTTCTGGCTCCCCTGCAGTTCCAGAACACTAAAGCCGACATTAATCAACAAGAGGGGAACCGTCCCCGCCAGTAGAATTCCCCTTCCCATCCCTTCTCTTCTTCCTATGCTCGGGCTCAACCAGACCCAAAGATCATAGCTCCTTAGCCAACTTGATCTTAACCAAATTACATTTGGATACTTCATTAGATAACTGCTCATTCACATTACCATCTAGCAGCCTTGAATCAACAGAATTACCATCAAAGGGTTTATCTGTCACTTCTCCCTCCTCAATCTCATCATCCTCATTCAAAAGAATTTGAAATTTATTTTTCACTTCAACATTAACATTTTTATCTTTAACATTGTTATCCACAACAGATCCCTCAGCCATTTATACATCTTCCTGACCTCTATCAGAAGTTGCTTCCACTTTCTCTTGATGCTTAGCCATCACTACCTTGCTGTCTACTATATTCTCCATTCTAGTGGATCTACCTGCTTTACTAACTGTTATTTCTATACATTCTGTTCTTGAAACGGACATGAATCCACGGACCATACTCTGGTTCAGAAATCTTCTCCACTGCGGGAATACTAACATTATCCTGCTTGTTGTTCACCTTTGCAGCCACGACCATTTTACTCTCAGGACATAAAGCCTTATCATGTCCCACCTTCCCGTAGTTAAAACAGAGCATATCAATCTTCTCATATTCAACTTGCTGAAAAAATCTTCCAACAATGCCATCGATCCAAACACCCTTGTGAAGGCTGTTTTCGAGATTCAATCTTACACAGACCCGGGCAAACTCACGTTTACCCCATATAAAGGAGTTTCCATCCACATACATAGGAACTCCGATTCTGGATGCAATACGGGCGATATTTTCTTCATCCCAATAGTAGAAAGGCAAATAGGGGAGACGCATCCAAACAGGAGCAGTAATCCCCTGGAAGGAATTGGGATTGAAAGATGTAGTCCATTTATCCATTCCCACAATGTAACCACCAACATACCATGGACCCCCATTGAAAACTTCATCCATGGCCTCTTCGCTTTTGAAAGAGCAAAGAATCCAGTTCATGCCCAGCGACGTCATGTGAAATTTACCAAATCTGTCCCACTGTCTTCTCAATTCCACACAGCACATAGGAAATAAAAATCTTATTTCCCAAAACTTTAACAATCAGTGAAAACTTAAGAACATTGGAATTCATAATCTACTTTTCCGCATTTAGCTGGACTGCAATTCCATCATCCGACATTTCAACTGAGTCATTATTAAATGAAAGCCTGATATGCTGTGGTTTCTTCCAAGCTTCCACAAATTCATCCTTCGGATTTCCATTTTCACCAATTCCTTCCTTATTACTAAGTTCCAAGACATAATCAACATCAATGGGAACTTCTTGATCCATCTTTTCTACATCAGATATTAAATTCCGACCCAATGCAACCTTCTTGTTGCACAAAGACTTATTAACTTTCAAAATCAACCTCGACGACGAAGACGTCTCCAGATTCAAATTCTCAGAAGCCAAATGCGGTCTAGAATTTACAACGATTCCACCATTATCACACTCAATTAAAGGTTTCTTACCTTTACCTTCAGGATTCGGATCTTGATGAGGCAAAGATTGAAAACCCTCCTTAATCACAACACCCTTATTCTCCACACGATCAGAACCAAACGATCGTCCAGACACCATAGCAAAGTCGGAAGAAGGCCAGAAAACCTCCCTCCGATCTACGATCTTCAAACCCGCCACCAGAAAGTGCCCGCAAAAAATTCAAACAGACGCTCTTTCTCTCTCTAGAAAATCGCTGGAGCTTCTCTCTCTAGAAAAATGCTCTTATTAAAATTGTCTAGAATTTCTGTACAGGTTGACATGGCTTATTCTAACCGGAGTCTAGATGTCGTCCGAACTCAGCACATAATAATTTCTCCATCCTTTCACCTTCTAAATTTCCGACCCTGCAAATACTTGTTCTTATAGTGCAAAGTTTTTTTTATTGCAATCTCTCTTATTAGTCCATAAGGGTAGAGAATGTCATATGTTTAGCTTTTTTTGTTGTTGTTGAAATTGAAGGTCACATCAAGCTTTCATTAATTAAATAAGAAATTTACAAAATTAAAGTCAATAACATAACTCTGAAATACAAAAGAAATAGTCCAAGAGTACGTGATATAAGAAACATATGCAACCAAGAAATCCTAATTGATATTTAAACCAATCATTAACAAACCAAAAAAACCCAAAGTAGCTAAAATATAATCCAGCCAAGTAAAACACCACTTCCAACTAGAAAAAAATGGAATCCAAATATATGCAAAAACTTCTTTCAATCAAATGAAAAGCTGCAGCCACCATAACAATTCCAGAAATAATGCAGTTGATAAGAAGTGTTAGGGAATGCCACAACCGAACCTCAGCTGAAAAAAAAAAAAGATATCATAATTAGTAATATAAAACTTTCATATATTTATGTAAATCAAGAATAAGACATCATTTCTTACTTTCTTTTTAATGGAAAATTTGATCTTCTCCATTATAA